>NC_139660.1:22184203-22214203 GCF_951799395.1 Argentina silus | reverse complement strand
GTCCAATTGGATTTAAATCTGAAGATTAACTTGGCCAGTCAAGAACTTTTCCGCTTTTTGGCCCTGAAAAACTCCTTAGTTGCTATGGCAGTATGTTTTGTGTCATTGTCTTACTATATGATGAAGCGCCATCAAATGAATTTGGAGGCAATTGCTTGTACCCGAGTAGACAAGATGTTTATGAACACTTCAGAATACATTCTGCTGCTGCCGTCAGCAGTAACATCCTCAATTAAGACAAGTTAGTCTATTCTCGTGGCAGCTATACATGCCCAAACCATTGCACCCCCTCCACCATGTTTCACAGATGAGGTGGCATGCTGTAAGTCTCGGGTACCCTAACCCTAACCCTTTTTTCTCAAAACTTTCTTCTTGCAGTCACTCTGGTACATGACAATCTGTCCACAAGAAAACTGTAACCTGACCATCATTTTTGAGGTTTGCACCTTGCAGTGAAGCCTCTGTAGTTCGGCTGGTGATGTATTCTGCTCTGACACATTTAGGCCTACCTCCTGGAGAGTGTTCCTGATCTGTGGGACAGATCTGTTGTTTTGGGTGTTTTCATCCACTGTAGATGTCTTCCTTGGCCTACCAGCCTGTTTGCTATTGCTGAGCTCACCAGTGCTTTCTTTCTTTTTAAATTATGTTTTGGAGATGTATCTGATAGATTTGTCTGATATTTCAGCCTCCTTGACTTCCTTGGCTTTCATTGATGTCTCTTTGGTCCTCATGTTGACAGACACCAATAGCAGACTCCAAAGGCAAACGCAAAGTCTAGAATCAATACTAGACATTGATAGCTATCTTATGCCTGCACAAATGACGTGACAGAAGACACCTGACGAAGCAGAAACACCTGTGAACTAAATTTTCCAATACTTTTGGAAAAATAGGGGGACTATGTATAAAAAGGGATGTCATTTCTAAATGGTGAACCCAATCTGAAAAAAGAAAACACTGAATTCAAGTTTAGAGTTAGGGTTTAACCTCATAGCAATTGTTTGATTTCAAATCCAAACAGCTGGAATATAGACTCTCAAAGAACACAAAATGTTTCCTCTTGCCAATACTTATGGAGGGCACTGTATATTCTCGTATCAACCATGTTCTAAGCTGCTAAGCTCCATGACCATGGCTGTGGGTTGAGTGCTGCTTTCTGTGAAGGAGAGGATCATCAAGGACAGGAAAGCGCTTTCCATGTGTGTGTGCATTCCTCCTACACCCAGGGGGATGATAGACATCTACACAATCTCATTAGAGACTGTTTACCATTCCTCTTCTTGTGTGTGTGTGTGAGTGTGTGAGTGTGTGTGTGTGTGTGTGTGTGTGTGTGTGTGCGTGTGTGTGTGCATGAGTGTGTGTGCGTGTGTGTCTGTGTGTGAGTGTGTGTGCGTGTGTGTGCGTGTGTGTGTGCATGAGTGTGTGTGCGTGTGTGAGTGTGTGTGTGTGTGTGTGTGTGTGTGACAGCTGTTTTTATTTCTCCCAAAAAGTAAACACATTTAGAACAATGTTGATCCTTGATGCATGTTTTGTGCTTCAGGTATGACATCATTGGTGATCCAAACTGCAGAGTCTGAAGGTATACCAGAACCCCCCCCCCCCAACACACACACACACACACTCACACACACACACACACACACACACACACACACACACACACACACACACACACACACACACACACACACTGCACAAACATACAGTAGTGTAGCATATGTCCCATTCAAACACATGCACATTCTGCACACACCACGATGAGCTGAGTACAGACACCAGAATAAAAGTGTTTCCCTCTTCCTCCTCCAGAGTCTCCCAGGGCCGTTGTGTCTGTATGGCCCCCAGGGACAAGCATCTACTTACGGGAGTCTGTGTCCCTGAGGTGCAGTGTAGCAGGGGCCACTCAACGGGGTTGGACCTACCGCTGGTTCAAACACACACCGTACCAACCTCTGGCTCCCAACGCTAGACACCTGGTCTCTGGTGACAGTTACTCCATCACTGCGGTTGCCAAGGACGACGGGGACAGGTACTGGTGCCAGGCTGAACGGAATGGCACAACCTCACCCGCCCTGCTCAGTGACCCCGCCCATCTGACTGTGTCAGGTGAGCACCTCTTGCCTCCAACTCCAGCCTCACTGTTGTTCACTGACTGGCTGCACGTGATGTACAGTATCTATCTGCTTAAATCTGTCTGTATGACAGCAACAATAAACCCATCAAAGAAAAATGCAGTCCTTTTCTGATGTCATGTAGCCTGCTGGGCTGTCTGGTAGAGAATGAAACGATAAGAATGTCACAGCTTATTTCCCCCATCCCTCTCTCAGAGCTGTCCCCACCCTCCCTCGCTGTCAGTCCCAGCAGCAGACAGCACTTCCGGGGGGAACGCTTCTCTGTGCAATGCCCAGTGTCGGAGAGGAACTCCACCAGAGACTGGACATTGAGGCAGCTCTCTTTGGACTTTGGAGTTAGGACCGGGTGTCAGCCACTAGAGGGTGCTGTCAGCGAGGAGACTCCTGGAACTTGTATCTTCAGCCGCGTCTACAGTGGGAACAGTGGGCTGTACTGGTGTGAGAGCGGGGAGCAGCGCAGCAACGCGGTCTACATCACAGTCAGCTGTGAGCCTCTTTTATATATATTTTTTATATTATATTATTTGCAGTATTGGCAGTGCTATGATTGTTTTGCTGGAGTGATGATAGTGGTGCCTGATTATTGGAGGAAATTCTAAAAGAAGAAAGAAATATAATAGAAAATGACACATGGGCCTATACGGTTAGTAAACACAAAGGTGAATAAGAGGCCAAATTAGTTATATAAGTTATACGTTATGTCATGAAGGTAATAGTCTATTATTAAATCAAGGGGTGATGTTACTGTCTTTCCTCCTTCTCTATGTCTCTCACAGACGGTTCCATGGTGATTGCAAGCCCTGCACACCCTGTCAGAGAGGGAGAGCAGGTGACTCTGCACTGCAAGTACTGGTTCAGAGAGCCGAACCAAACCACCTTCTACAAAGACAGGGAGGAGGTTCTCACTCAGAATGCCACAGAGATGACCATTGACAGTGTGACTAGTGTGGATGAGGGCTTCTACAAGTGTACAGACCTACAGGGGAAGATGGAGAGTCCAGTGAGCTGGCTATCAGTCTCTAGTAAGACTAAATGGTTGTTTGTGTGTGATGGAAATCTTTCAGTGAACAACAATAAACGATGTTTGGTCTCAGTTGAGAGTTTTAATGCATATAGAAAGTATTATACAACGTTGGTCAGCTGGATCAGCATTCCTTCACCAACAGTGTGGATTCAGATACTGATGCTGTGGCTGAGGAGAGGACCGTCCTTAACTCCAATGCTTGTACATCATAGGTCTAGGGGTAAACATATCTTGCACCTGTTTGCTGATAAAGAAGCTGGGAAAGAAGCGTAGGCGTTGTGAGTCACTATCTCAAACCTCAGCCTGCAGTTAAGATTGTTCCAAGGTCACATACTGTCTATTGTATGATAGAAGGAGCAGTCGGTTTTGGTTCTTAATTAAAAATAACAAAGTACATTGGGTCACAGAGAGGTCAATACATTTCATATATGACTTAAGCAAAATAGTACAATTATATTTGCACATTACATGTGCTAGACCAAAACATGTCACTGCCTCCCACTGAGGAACTTTAAATCAGAATTCCAATATGTATTCAAAGTATTCATAATAGGTTTACTATGTTGAGAATGTTAGATTTTGAACGAGAATTCAAAGGCTCACTAAAGTGAAAATCATCATTTCCAGTGTTTTGGTTTGAATTTTGAATTTCAGCAGATGAAATTAGCATCACCCAAATATGACAACAAATTGTTGGTTTCTGTCGTTTTCCAGTAGTCTTCATGTATAAATCTAGCCCTGCTACTCTCCCTCAACCTGCTCATGTTCTATTCCAATACTATTGGAATATCATTATATATATTATTGGCAATAGGATGTTTGCTCTGGGTCGTAAAACTATCAAATAAATCAATTCTATCATTTGTTTACAATTGACATCCCTCCCATTCTAGCCAGCACAACCAGTTGTCACATTGTCAACTTGGCAGGTACAGATAACAGCCCGACTAGATTAAACTGGCCAATTAGAATGTTGTGGTAAAATGCAGCAAGACTGTTCAGAATACAAAGGTAAGAAAACTACGTAGATATGTAGTTATCTTGTCGTTTGAGCAAGCACAGTGTTGTATTTTGCAAGCTAGAAAAACAACTTGTTTGCTAGCATATCTTAGTCAAGATGCTAACAATTTTACAAAGCTAGCTTCAAAGTAACTCACCAAAAATGTAATAGCATCCAACTGCAAACAGAAATGGTGCATACATCCACATAAGAGACACTGTAGGATGCTAACGAATTGGTCAACATTACAGCCAGCTAAAAAAACGGCTCAGTGAATGGCTCAGGAAAGAAACTGTAAATCCAAGTCAACTGTCAATGAAATTTGCAAGCGCCACACCCAGTCAATCCTGTAGTCTACTGTCTTGTGATAAGCAAAAAAGCTACTTCTTGCTTCTTTTGGAGCAAGTATCTAACCTTACATTTACCCAGAAATGACTTATGGAAGTCAAATATGGAATGACATATGGAAATCAAAGTCACTTTAGTGGGCCTTTATGAAAATATTGCAGTCATTAAGTCACACATTTACTGAATTGTTGGTATGTGGTGAAACATTTTTCTTTTTTTATTGTAGACAATTCAACCTCAACAGATGGGGAAATGTCCACTGGAGGTATGAGTGACAGCACACAGAATTATAAAAAAGGTAAGGTAAAAGGTAAGGTAACATCCACATTCCAACACCATACACATGTAGGCATAACAAGGCTCTGTGTTTTTCCCACTCAGGTACCTGGAAATGGGTGGCACTGGCTTGTTGCATTGTGCTACTGCTGTTGCTCATTACTCTGATTGGTTGGCTGGTTCATCGCTACAGGTGAGCAGTCATTACCTTCAATGGATATTTCAGTTCACTAATCACACTCTACAGGTAATATAGCCTACAGTACACAGAAAACATTATAAAGGTTGTTAGCAATACATCCAGTCTCTCCTGGCCCATTACTTCCAAGGTAAGGAACAATCTAACACATTTTGTAAGTTGGCAACCAGCCTGTTTATGGGTTCCAGGTCCCATATGTGGTGGACCCACAGTTGCTGCATCTCCTCCAGAGAAGGGTCACCCCAAGTGGATCTTCCCCAGACCAAGCAGGATGCCACAGAGGTACAGTGGGACCTGGCCTGGATGGAGATGACCAACCTGCTGGACAAGCAGCAGAACCTTGCTGGCACCTAACCAGTTACTCACAGTCACACCAGAGATCAGTGTGCTGGACATCTACTGTCATTCACTACTTATTTGTCTCTGTCCATCTGTGTATTTTTCTCTCTCTTGCCACTGCACAAGATGTTTGTGCCAAATAAGAAATGTGAGTGAGTGAGTGAGTGAGTGAGTGAGTGAGTCAGTGGGCAGACATGAATAGCAAAAAATGATGTAGCCAATTCAGACATATTCAAGAGCACAATGAAGTGGATGGATGTATTTTATGAATTTGACATTAAAATAATATACATTTCATGTCCCTCAATTAAGTTCTTAAACCCTCATGACATACACCTTTTAACCACTGAGGTATGGGGGCTGCCATAGCAACTAGGGAATTTTTTCAGGGCCAAAAGTTGGAAAGGTCTTGACTGGCCAAGTCAATCTTCAGATTTAAATCCAATTGAACATGCATTTAATTTCCTGATGATAAGATTTTAGGCAAAAAGACCTCAAAACAAATAACAACTGAAGATGGCTGCAGTACAGGCCTGGCAGAGCATACCCGGTTGGTGGGGTCAATGGGTTGCAGACCTCAAGTAGTTATTGTATGCAAACGTTTGCCCACCAAATACGAAACATGAGTGCTTAATTTGGGCATTTGATGAATTTGACCCATTACTTTTGGGTACCCTGAAATAGGAGGACTGCATAAAAAGTGGTGTAATTTTTGGATGGTGAAACCAATACGTACACAAATACCATCAAATTTTGAAGGGCTAAGGTTGACATTCAGATCAAAGGTCTGTTCAAATTTATTCATTCATTTTTGGAATTTTAAATTAATGATATATAGTCATTGATTCTTGAAGAATGAACTTATAAATGCCTTGTTCCTTGTTCCTCCTCAAACAAACCACAAACAATCTGACGTCAAGGTCGAGCACCGTCTTATGCACCTGTTATATGCTTTGTTTGCTTAGAAGAATAAGATATTATTATGCCTGCAACAGTTTTCAAAATAGCCTACAGTGAAGCTAAATATGATTTCACAAATTCTCAAGTAGACCAGTCCCAGCAGCCCGCTTCGTTTGGGCTCAAAACCGCGCAAATTGGCCTAGAACTGCGAGAGATAACCTCTGATGTCCCTTGCTCATATGGACTGATCTACTAAAAAATAATGATTAAAACATTAACATAATCATTGCAACTTTATGTAGATAGCAGGGCACGCACGGTCCTATACTCCTAGGATGGGACTTCCATATTTCCAGAAATAAGTGTAGTAAATAAACTTAGATGAAGAAAGGAAGCTGCAGAGGTCCGGATGAGTCAGTTTAATCGTCTTTAATTAATCATAACTTCATCGTTACAATCCACGGCCAGATGTGGGGGGCTCCTGTACCGTCAATGATGTCCCCCCCGTCTAGTCTAGCCGTTCAGTCTTTTATACAAAACAGCATGCTTTGTCTTCCAGATTTGGGCATGGAATTCCCAGGTCCACGTTACTCTAAACATTTTCAACCTATACGATGGTGATGTTTACAGTCTTCACCAAATAAGGCTATACCTTATGGCGCTGTTCACAGCCTTAACTAATTAAGGCTACTCCCACCACTATCCCTCCTTTACCATCCCCCCAATCTACAGAGGTCAACTGCATGCTGCAACATTCCAAGGGCCTGACCCATCAGGCCTTCTTCTGGTCAGAGCAAAATACACTACATAAACTTGAAAAAACATATTAGTTACAATCAACAACTATATTTACTGCACCTGTCCATATAAAATACCTTCTTTATTTCCAGAAATAAGCGTTGTTGCCAATAGCGCTGCATAAGGGGATTCACGCAGCGGATCTGATGCTCTTCTTCCGGTGCAGGAAGAGAGCGTGACAGAGCAGAGGTACAAGAGTGAGTTGGGAAAGTGTATTAGCTTTTCGCAGCCCTTAAACATCAATTCGGTAGGATAATTAGGACTGACAGAAACAGCGAGAGAACGTAAAAAGCGCTCAAACATGAATTATAAGCATTATTTATGCAGATAATATATATATATATATATATCATTTGATCCATATTCTCGAAGCCGAGTAGACTAGTACCAGAGAAGAGTTGAAATAATCGATTGCTGAATCGATTATTATTGAGTGAACAGTGGTCTACGATGTATACAGGTTTAATAAAATCTCAAGGTAATTATCATTAATCTTTAATGATACAGTAATCAATGTATGATTAAGCTCAAAGTAAGCCTACAAGCGTAACATGGAAAAAAATGTTTCCCCCAATGTTTCTTGGGGTAGCCTAGCCCATATCTCTGTTGGTTTGATATGGCGCAAATAAAGCTTTGTATACAATATGCATTTCTACGAGTTTTAGGGATCAAACTGTAATAATTCAGTAGCTCAAAATCGCCATTATATCCAAATTACCCTGATTAATGATTGTTTTATTCTACATCAGGCTAGAACCCTGCGTACTCCCCAGAAGCCAGAACTTGCCTGTCCCCTAAACACTGGACAGTGCCTTCCTGCTCTGGTGGTCAATGACAGACCTCTCTCTACCCGCTACGGAGGATAACCCCTTGAAGGTACAGCAAACAGATTGGTTAGCTTCAAAATTAAACATACAATATAGGTATTTATGTTCCCTTCCTCTGGGAGCAAATCCATTCTGATGGGTCCAGAAACATGCTCTTCTCACTTCAAAACACCAGGTTTTTATCACATTCCTTGGAGTAGGCTACTATTAGCTGAAGGAGGGTTTCATTTTAGATTCAGTGTCATTAGCTGTCGTAGATGAGTCTGTTTCTGTGGTATTATCGTTTTCACTCATTGTTGTTGTCCCAGGGCCTGGTGCTGAAGCCTCCAAATGGCCCCAAACTCAGCCGCAAAGCCAAGGCAACCAAGGCAGCTAGAGCAGCTAGAGAGACCAAGGCTGCTGAGGATGCAATTAAAGCCGGACGAGGGCAATGGACCGCTGGAGTCGGCTCAAAGCTGGACGAGCGGGAACGTGCAGGGCCAGGAAGACTAGTAAGTAACCTTCACCCCCATCTTCTCCCTTCTAGAATAGCTTTATTTAAATGTTCAGTTGTAATCCATGGTGTCACCCAAGGAGCCCCCCTATTGTTATCCTTGATTTGTAGGGAAACCCCATTAGTGTTTCCCAGTAATGAAGCTCTGTGATTTGAACAATACTATCCCGTTATTTGTGTATTCAATACAAGTTACTCTTCATCCCAGGTCACTGGTGCAATGGCTGTATCCCATCCATCTTCCAAAACCAGTTATCGTGAGTATTGACAAAGATACCAAGTGTTATGTTGATAGAACTGATAGAATTCTGAAAAATGTAATTCCCTTGAAGGATCCACCAATCACAACTTGACTCTCTTCTTCCTGTAGGAGTTCTTCCACCAATCATTGTCAATCAGAGTTCTTCTCCCACCCCAGTGTCAGTTACCCCTGAGGAGACTACAGGTGGGTGTCGGTGACGTAGTCAGTCATTACCTCTTATCGGATATTCCTGATATGATGTTATGTTGATATGAGGCCATGCTGTATCAGTGTTGTCGTGGTTACAGGGGTGGTGTGATATCTGATTGTGTTCTGTTCCAGCAGCTGTTCTACTCCACCGGCTGACCCCAGAGAGTGGGAAGAGTGCATATTCCACTCCATCTCCAGTTAACCCCCTTACCACAGAGGTGGGGAGTGATGTCACCTGTGTGGAGGCCATGCCACTGTCCCTTATCAGTGGGGAGGGGTCCACAGTGGCAGAGCTCTTGATGTCTCACAGGTACGTCCTACTGTGAACCTCCTTATGTCCAATAGAACAAAAACACAGTATCCTTGTACACACCAGTTTTAGTTGTCAATATGTCTACCAGTAAAATATTTCATTCATTTGTTTTATTCATCAGTTATTGGAGACTCATCAAGCAATTCCTGAAAAAGAGGGTAATTTTTAATTTTTTTTACACAAACACTCATCACTGCTATGATTCTTCTTATCGAAACGCTCAAACTCATTCTTGCTTAACTGGTCTTTTAAATATTGAAATATTGAAACCAATTCAAATGTTGTCACTTATACCTGGCTCTCTCTCTAAGAATGTGACAATGGACGACCTGCAGGAGAAAGCTGAGGAGGTGATTGAGTTGGTGGTCATTGCCTCCAATGAGGTTGTTCTCCCCGCCATGGCCCTCTACATGACCCACAAAGAGGATCTCAATGATGACCAAGATAGCCGACTGCTGTCTGCTGTCTCTCTAGGAAGTTCAACAAGGTCCATAATGATTCTGAGGGACATAGTGTGTTTCACCCCTCCTGGGCTTGGAAGGGGCAGCTCAGGGTCAGAACATTCCACCCTAGGGTCAGGTAAGGCCCAGGTTCCACAGGGGGTTCTCCGGATGATTTCAGAGAAGTTTCACCCACTGCTGAGGCGGAGCTCGGAGCCCAGGTGCAGGCTCGTGGGTGGGCAGCCCCCTATTCACCCTTCTGACAATCCAACCGAGGAGGAGGATCGTCACGTAGCATCCATGGCTGTGGCGCTGATTTTACTGAAAGTAGAGAGTGACAAGACAGAACCATTCTCCCCAGCAATTCAACAGGTGGATAACCTCTACTCCTCCGTCTTGGAGGACGTGATGGGGGGAATGATGGTGAGGGCGGAGGACGACCACCCAGGATCCTGTCTCTCCGAGCTAAGGATCTCCAGAATCTCCTCTGAAAAGTTCTGGGACGCATGTGAGGATGCCAAGGAGAGGATCCAGCGCATGATGGATAGTGACAGTGGGAGTGGGACCCGATCACCATCATCACGTGGGTCTAACATGGAGGTGGCAGTTCAACTATGTCGTGAGGCAGAGGAGGTGGTGTGGGAGGACCTAGCTCGTTCTGCCACGATGGTGACCTTTCCAAGGGAGAAGATGGCAGCCAGGAAGATGACAGGCTTCATCCTGGAGAGTATGGAGGACACCAGAATGGGCAGGGTGTCCACGGCCAGACGGTGCAAGTCTGAGCCCATCCTAAAAAAGATGACTGCCAATCGCACACTACCCACGGAGGTCTTCACTGACCTGCTGTATACTTTTATACAGCGGGCCATCAAGAACCTAACTGAGAACTTTCTGGGCATGCCCAACACCCCGCCAGATGAGGAGGCCAGGCTCAATGACAATTTCAATTGGATGTGGAGGCAGGATTGGGCTTCCACATCATCAAGTGATGAGACATGGGACAATGACTCCACCTGTTCTCGTGGGGTGACTCCAGGCCCAATGTGGGGCGCTCTTGGCACACAGTCCTCGTCCTCCATCAACCAGGACCAGAGGTCTGCACTAGGGGCCATCTGTGAGGTTCTGACCACCAAGGTGGGAGACATCCTCCGCAAGAACTGCGACAATGATGACACGGCCAGAGCTATTGTCAACAAAGGTACATTCATAAGCTCTTCTACATATTACAAAGTGAAATGACTAAAACGTTATATTTACCCCCTCAGATTTGAATCACGAACCACATTTCATATTGTGTTTGCTACTATAGAGTGTGAATTGACATGTGTAACAACATTGTCATTACTTTAATTGTATTAACATGCTGTGGTACTTTACTCATTGCTTTGTAATTGCATCGTAATAGAGGTGTGGGTTCTGCTATTACATAGGTACGATAAGGAATAACTCACTGCTGAATCAGGTCTCAATGTTTCCAAGTATGGTCCTTAAATTCCCATAAATTCCCATTGTAAGCCAAATGAACAAAGGAAGAGTCCTTATTCCAAGTCTTACTTATATTTAAGTCATGCAATTATTTCAAAGGACATTTCAAAGGACATCAGGTCCAAATGCCCCAAATTCATCAACAGAATTCCCATTGTATACCAAACGTGGATCATTTCAACTTTGTTTTGTTAGGATTGGATTCTGGGGCCAAGGAGGCTGTTCTCTTCTCATCTCAGGTCACTGGTGAGGCAGAGCGAGCAGGGAGTTCCGTCTCTCTACTTGACCAACTCCCAACCCAGCATGAGGGAATCTCCAGCTCCTCATTCCCTGTAACTTCCTCCTCATCCCAGACTGCCTCCTCCTCATCCCCAGAACCTTCCTTCTCATCCCAGACTGCCTCCTCCTCATCCCCAGAACCTTCCTCCTCATCCCAGACTGCCTCCTCCTCATCCCCAGAACCTTCCTCCTCATCCCAGACTGCCTCCTCCTCATCTCCAGAATCTTCCTCTTCAGCCCAGGCATCATGGGGGTCTTCTGCTGAGCCCCTGGGGGTCAAACCCTGCCCGGATGAGGAAACAGATGGCAACAAGACTCTGGAAGCAGAAGCCACACAGCAGGAAGACACCCTGTCTGTGAGCAGCTCTGCTACCATGACCGGTGTCTGCGAGTGCCAAGATGGTGAGGAGGAGGAGGACAGCGATCAGACGATCTCTAAGGCATACTTCCAGGCCGTCCATGCGCACAGTATCACCGTGGAGTCTGTTGATGCTCAATGTCCTCTGCCCTCACTGGCCTCTGCCACCACCAAGAGTGACGAGAGGTGCAGCGTGACTGTTGACTCTGCTAGCAAACGCTCACGCTCCTTCGCGTCAGACAAGAAGAGCAACAAGACTCGTGACTACTCTTCAGGCTTGGAGAAGACCAGCAGACGGTCATTCTCTGCAGCCACTGTCAATAGCAGGAATGACAGGGACAACTCTGCTGTCTTGTAGATATGATTCGATGGACTTCACTATGGAGGAGTGTTCCACCAGCCCCACTGATCCATCCCTCTCCAGGCTCTCCCAGAGGAGTCTCACCTCCAGCCTGGAGGTTGAACGTCTCCCATGCAAGACGGAACCCAGTGCCTCCTCACAGGTAAGAAGAAGAATTGACAGATAATAAGGAATATAGAATGTAATGTAATATATATATATATATATATATATATATACATATATATATATATATATATATATATATATATATATATATATATTAGGGCTGTCAAAATTAACGCGTTAACGTCGGTAATAAAATTGTGTAATTAATCACGTTAAAATATTTGACGCATTTAACGCATGCGCAGAACCCCCCACCCATACATCCCATAATTCCACCCGATGTCGCTCCAGTGTGCAGCTGAGCGGCGAGCGGATGCTAACAAGTCACAGCATGGAGCAAGACGAACAGGTTGGCCCTCTGGATGGGTTTGAGTTTAAAAAAAAGAAAGATGGAACAATGAATAAACAAATAGTAATGTGTACATACTGCAAGAAAGAGTTTCAGTTTCACCGAAGCTGTTCAAGCTTAAACCATCTCAACGCTAAGCATGCACTTGTTGGGGTTTCCAGTGCTACACCTGGCCTGCGTCAGACAACCCTGAATGAACGCAGACCAGTAAGTAAGGAAAATGAACCTTCTTCTACAGCTGGGCTCAGATTCAGAATCAGATGAAGAAGAGGTACAGCCTGACAGAGCCTTACACAGGTACAGAGCAGAGCCCACCATTGATATGACGGACTGTCCCTTGCAGTGGTGGTCATCACATGCAGGAGCCCATGACAAGCTGACCCCGCTGGCTCGGAAATATCTAGCCACTCCTGCATCCTCAGTTCCATGTGAAAGACTCTTCTCACTAGCAGGTCACATTGTGCAAAAGAAGCGGTCAGCTTTACTCTCAGAAAATGTGGACAAGTTGGTTTGCCTCAGCAACTGGCTAAAGGATGAGTAGAGAAGAGGGCCACATGTAAATGTGTAGGCCATGTTCTTTTGGTTTGATAGAAAAGATAAAAAAAGAGAATGTCTTTGTTTTTTGTTTTTCCTTTGTTGAAGAGAAATGGCTAAGATGGCTAGAAAGTGTGTTACAGAAAGAGACAGCACCCTATTTTGTTTTCCTATTTTGACAAGGAAATGTTATTGTAAAAAAGAAAAAAAGGTTTCATTCAAATAAGAGAAATGGCTTGGCTAATGGCCAAGTAAGTGTGTTACAAAAAGAATGTTCTTAACACCATCCTACTTTGTTTCGAGGAATAGCAATAACAATGTTGTCATTGTACAGCAGTTTGGTGTATATTTTTCAATATTAATACCACACTGTGGATGTTATTATAATAAACATGCATACATACATATTGTATGTTAAATGTATATATCCGCCTTCTGTCATTTATCTTTCAATTCCCGCAACAATATACAGAAGTAAATGGCATATTTTGGACCGAATCGAATGGTGATTAATCATGATTAATTAATTTTTAAGCTGTGATTAATCTGATTAAAAATGTTAATCATTTGACAGCCCTAATATATATATATATATTAGTAAATATAACATCAATATTGTTAAGGAGACAGATAAGTTATTGAATAGAAACTTTATGTATCTATGGCCTCATTGTGGCACAGTGTTAGATTGTGATGCACAGCCTCATATCTGCCTCTCTCTGACTTGATTCTCACCCAAAGAAGAAAGTGAAGGACAAGGCTGCGAAAGAAGAACAGAACAGTGAAGAAGAGAAGAAAAAGAAGGAGGGAAATAGGAAAAACAAGGTAAAGGGCATTCATTCCCTATGATTTGTTCTTTTGAGTCTGTCATTGTACCTCAAACATGGAGAGAATGATGTTGAAAATGTAATGAAAGGAGAATAAAGGTGCATACAGTATGGAAACTGGATGTACAGTAGTCCACTGTAGGATAGGCCTACATTACTTTTTTTATTTTTTTTTATTCACAGAAACCCCACAAGAAGATGGTGGTCCCCTCTGGCCCTAATGGTAAGAGGCCATTAACAGTATCTGTACAAAATGGCTTCTCTATTCAGCCTTCTTTTCCCACCACTTTCTCCATATTACAAACAATAGTAACATTACAGGATGGAGACACAGTTATATGATGTCATATCCTGTTCTCTGTATTCTCTTCAGACACAGTGGCTGCTGATAACGCCTGCAGGACCAAGGAGAAGCCCAAGAAAGCCCTCCTGGAGCACATCTCCTCAGCTTTCCTCACTTTTTTCTGCTTTTCATGCAAGAAGAGGACCAACTGATGTCAGAGAAGATACAGACTAAAAACAGCACTCACACACCCAACAGACAATATACATTCCAACTCATGAAATTTTTTCACGCCCCCCCCCCCCCCCCCCCCCAAAAAAAGAAGAAGAATCATAAACCCACCCTCCCTCTGACCCTATTACCCCTACATACAACTTGACCCCCCCCAAAAAAATAATAACAATAATAATAATGGGTAACACACACACACACACACACACACACACACCTCCCTTGTGATACAGCAAAGCCTCAATAAATATAACGTTTTGGGAGTTATGACATTGACCCTCTTTGTACAGCCAAGGGACATGCCCATCTGGACAATGCCCACCGTAGTTTTCAGTAACTCATTTTACAATGTACATGTATTTATTGTAGTATGTATTGTGTGTTGTTGTGTTGTCTTGGAAGCTGAATAAGAAACATTTGACTACAAAGCTTCTGAACTTGATCCTCACACCTATATTTGAAAGTGTTATCAGGTTAGTGAATGAACGGTAGAAGCCTAACCCTCTGCCAAAACCCCTTTTTGGAACCCTTATTTCTACAAGTGTATGATGCTCACTCAGTGCTGCAGTTGGGAGTTGGTCTTGGCAGATATGGGAGGAAAGCAATGATACCAGGTAAGTATTTACCCTTTTCCCTTTCCCAGCACAGGTTCAGTGGAATCAAACCCACAAACCCGAACCATTTAAAAGGCCTTTGCTTTAACCAGGCAACTGTTAATGTCTATCAGCCGCACCCTCACTGCACTCACTCAAGCCATTCGCTGAGAAGAGTGGAAAGAGAGACTGCTCGAAAACACACCATATTAGTTACTATCAACAACTATATTTACTGCACCTGCCTTTAGATAGAGCGCACAAACGCAGTTTGGAACATTGCCAGTGTGTAAATGTATGGTATTCCATCTCTAGTTTCTCTTCCTCCTTCAGGCTTATGTGACCCAAGCGTCTATCGTTAGACCAAGACGAAAGGGCAGCCCTTAAGTTTACATTTCTCAGGCAGGCAGGGCTACCTCATCATGAGAGCATGACTCCATATCACCTCCACTACACTACATACAAACTCACACCTGTCACACCTGGCTCTGAGCTCTCATCTGCAAATGTTTTGCGTATCCTCTTTCGTTGAAGATCGTGCTTATATGACTGAGAGACACCTGTCACATTTAAGGCTGCCATTTCAAAAGCCTCAAACTAGTCTCGCTGTCCACAAAATCCCTCAACGAAGACAAAGTTGTGCTGCTACAGAGATGTCAATGTCACTTTTCTGTAGGTGCATGCTTGTAGCGTGGAACCGGTCAAGTATGACATCCTAGAAATGTGCCTTGAACACCATCTCTATGGTGTCCAATTCAGCACATAGTCCAGCGGCCTCAATTCAAGTATCTCTTTTCTCATTATCATCATTGCACATACCACTGAAGGCCTCTCTAATGTGGGTGTAATTTCTCCACAGTGCTCCACCGAGTACTGAACAGCGATTTTAATGTTAGTCTGACATCTGTCTTCCAAAAGACTTTCCCCCATCTGTGTGTGGATGAAGAGAAAAATGTGTACAGTGACTGCAACATGTTAAAAAAAACTCGTCAGCCTCTGGGTTACTGCCGTCTAAGGTGTTAACACCAATTAAGATAAGTGAATGCGCTGCGCAAGGCACATACTCTATCAGAGGTTTTTTTTTGTTTCAGGTAGGCCTGTAGCCCATTGGCTCTCAATTGGCTCAAAGCCCAGGAATCGCTCCACCACATTCCTGCTGTTGTTAACAAACCGGAATATGAACGTCAGTTGGTCCACGTGACACGTCTGGGGTGGAGTCAACAATTATTGAAAAATATTTGGCATCCCGAATCTCATCTGCTATTGTTTGGCGAGTTTTGAATGAGTTCCTCACATATTGTCGATGACAAATAGGACACTGTGCCTCTTCCTTTTCTACCAAACTTTTAAATATGTTCAGTTAAGAATTGTGATAGCAATTCGAGGATGCCAAGGAAATTACCGTTATGGGTTGACCCAAACCGTTCATCATCTCCCCTAAACGCAAGTCCTCTTTCACCCAAGAACTTGATCACTGCTACAACTCTTTTCAAAATGTCTCTCCAGTATTTACGTTCCCCGTCAAGTTGCTACATGAGATCTGTATCTATAGCTGCCCTTTGTCCGCTGGTGCAAGGCAAGCATGCATGATCTGTGTTCTGCACTCTTTTTGTGTTCCCTTATTCTTTTAGAGTGCTTCCAATCACTAAACCCCTGACTAAAGCCACCGAGCTTGGAAATGATGGTTCTTGTATACCATTAGCTGTTGAGGGTTCGCCTTCAAAGGATGGCTCTGGGGGAGTAACAACATTACTGGAAACTGAACTAGTGCTAGTTTCTTCCTCACAGCTGTCAATAGTGCTGCTGTCATCATAATTACTTTCAGAGGGTTTTTGAAAGAAGTTGGCAATGAGTGGAACACTTTGAAGCAAAACTGCCTCTCTTGCCTCCATTTCTTTTTTGGCTTTCCTTTTGGAAGCACCACTATTCCAACGTTTGTGGTCCATATTTCAGAACTATGTGGCTGTGGCTTTTCCTACTAAGAAAGGTCTTATATACCTGTCTGACACAGAGAATTATGTTGCTTGTGTGGCAGCCGGCTGGGTGTAAGGAGGGGTATGGTTATAGAGGGCAGATAGGTGACAGGACGTTGGCTCCAACACATGCCCATATTTGGGCTGCTCGTCGAGCTGTACCAGGAGAGAGCGCACCTGAACGGAATCGCTGGGCAGCACTCAGCCCCTGGAGAGTAATGGGAAATCAAGAGAGAGAAGTGAGGTTATTGTGCTGTGTGCCATTCATCGGTTTGACCACTGTTTTGAATAGGAGAACCCGCCTGTGTACCGAACCCCGACCGTCTGATTACTCTGTTGAAAGACCCGAGCAGGACCATACGAGAATCTGCCCGTGTACCGATCCCAGCTCCCGACCCACGACGATTCTCCCGGATTACGGAATAGCTGAAGACTGCAATTGACTCTTTCCCCCTCCCTTTTCCCTTCCAAGTTCAATAAAACTCCGATTGAGATCTTATTCCTTTGGTTGTGATTCTCGTTCATTATTTGGCTTAGTTCATGGCAGCTCCACCGTCCCCGGGGTTTATCACACTTGAAATTCAAACGATAACTTTTTTTTCATTGGCTGAACAACCAACAAAGGTTTCTGTTAGTCAGTGACATGACTTGGTAGAGACTATGCACATAGGCCACACCCCATTGATGAGTTGTCGACAATGTGCATGTCAACGTTAGCATTATCTAATTCCGTGGATCTAAAAACAGACAGTCTATGGAAAAAAATGAATGGGGTTTTCCCTCATCTTTAAGTATGGATTGGGTCTCTTATGTATGCGTTAGTGTATGAACAAAGCTTTTGGCTTTTTAAAAAAAATGTTTTTAATGTTTCACAAAACTGCTAGCCAATTAGCTCTCAATGAGGTTTTTATTCCAACGGCCACAGCATTCCATGTTTTGAACTAATAGCACTAATAGTTAGTTAGCTAGCTAATAGCTTTTATTTAAGCATCATGACTATGGCATTGTTGTATGTCGCTTTTGATAAAGGCATCTGCTAAATGCCGTAAATGTAATGCTGTTTTAACATTTATTCAACCCACTGTAGCTAGCTACCCTTTTATCTTATACCCCATTCACAC
Source organism: Argentina silus (assembly GCF_951799395.1). Taxonomy (NCBI): domain Eukaryota; kingdom Metazoa; phylum Chordata; class Actinopteri; order Argentiniformes; family Argentinidae; genus Argentina; species Argentina silus. Next base: position 22,196,161 of record NC_139660.1, on the reverse strand, counting down.
AGACGACCCGCGAACAAATGCCACCTAACTAACTAGTTAAGTTTTGTGCCACCTAAGTAGTTAGACAGCTGAGTTTTAGGCTGATAGCTAGTTAACTAGTTGGCTTTTTAGTGCAGCTAATTTGGTTGTAAGGACAGCTAGCTGGCAAAAATGGCAGCTAGCTAACTAATTTCTGTTAACAAGCTGAATCATATGGGCAGCTAGCTAAAATAAAGGGATAGCTAGTTACGGTAAGTCAAATAACAAACGGCTTGCTATAATGTGACGCCCTTCAAACTGTCCTGTTATTCAGAATGAACTTATCAGTGAATATTGTATCATGTCACAGCATATTGTAGCGTGCCAACCAGTGGCTCAGTTGTATAGAAGCACTGTACTCTCCGAGAGGCTCTTATTTTAAGCATGCACTGTATGTACCAAGGGGCCCAGGTGTTCTCGATGTATAGGGCTGGGCCCTAGTAGTCAACTCACACTGTAAGCACTGTGGGTCCCGGGGGCCCTAGTGGTCAGCTCATGCTTTAAGCATGGAGGGGCCCAGGGACCCTCACACTGTAGGTGCTGTTAGAAATTATTTTTATAAAAACAGTTGCATTATAATGCTCAGTAGCAGACGAGTAAATAAAGCTATTCAGTTCTTTATTTAGGGTGATTAAATGTATTAATTGTATTTGATATTCCATATGCAAATCAATTGAATTAATATGTTTTTTTAATCATCTGAAATTTACTAATGTTGATAAATGAGATGAATCAAGCATTAGTTCCATGGTACATTGGATTAATACATGAAGAGGTTAGGGTCAGGTCATCAAGATGTTGCAACACACACATAACACAAGAATGATGTAATGGAAAAATATTAGGCTAGGAAAGGACAAATCAGAGTAGGTGTATGTTTTCTTCAACAGGTCAACTCGTCCCCCAGAGGGAACGGACCGGCGATATCTCTACCTGGAACGGATCGAGTGTCAGGGGCTAGGACCAGCCTAAAACACCAACGAGAGGAGAGTCAAGTCTAAACCGCGGTTCCTCCCCAACCAAATAGCCAATGATAATCATTTTGTATTCTGTAAATACTTTGTTTGACTGTTTGAATGCATCCATTTTTGGAAGGTTGGTTACAGATTAACAGCTTGCTGACTGTGATTTTCTTCGCCAAAAGTGGTCCTTGTACAAGCCTAGAATTCTGACATATAAATAAATAGCTAAAAGTAAGAAGTAGTTTGTCTTCTCCTTCAAATAAAGAACACATTTTCTCACAGTGCCGAGGGGCCCAAGTGGTCAGCTCACTCTTTAAACGCAGAGGGGCCTGGGGGCCCTCACACTGTAAGTGGTGAGGGGTCTGGGGGGCAGTAGTGGTCCCAGTCCATAATCCAGTCTTGCATATAACAAAGTAGGGTAACATCCACACAGGCATAACCAGCTCCCCACTCAGGTGCCTGGAAATGGCCGGTGCTGTCCTGTTGCATTGTGGTTATGCTGTTGCCCATCCCTCTGATTGGTTGGCTGGTTCTTCACTACAGGTTACCTTCAATGGATACCTCAGTTCACTAACCACACTCAACAGATAACATAGCATACATAACATAGAAAAACATTATCAAGGGAGTTGAGAGCAATGCAGTTTTTCCTTGCCAATTTGGGTGAACTATCCCTTTAAGCCAGGTACATTTAACCAACCAGCCTGTTTATTGGGTTCCAGGTCCTGTATGTGGTGGACACGCACCTGCTGCGTCTCCTCCAGAGAAGGGTCACCCCAAGTGGATCTTCCCCAGACCAAGCAGGATGCCACAGAGGTACAGTGGGACCTGGCCTGGATGGAGATGACCAACCTGCTGGACAAGCAGCAGAACCTTGCTGGCACCTAACCAGTTACTCACAGTCACACCAGAGATCAGTGTGCTGGACATCTACTGTCATTCACTACTTATTTGTCTATTTGAATTCATCTGTGTATTTTTCTCTCTTTCTTGCCACTGCACAAGATGTTATAAATAAGAAATGTCAGTGAGTGAGTGAAATGGGTGAGTGAGTGGTCAGACAGAAATAACTCAAAATGATGTAGCCTACTGTAGTTACTGGGCTCATGAATATGACAATGGATTTGAAGTTCATGCATATTTAAGACCACAATAAAGTGGATGTATAGCTTCGAAAATATGAATGTAATGAATGTAAATGTGAATGTAAATTTCTATAAAAAAACAGCATTGTCTATGGGTATTTTCACCCTTGTTCCCTTTCAGCCAATGCTACTCAAAGGACAAAGATTAGTTAATTTAAATTATTTCCAGGAAAAATTTCCTGAGTTATAAATAATCATATGACACCTGTATCGATTGATGACTCACCCTCAGGTGATCGCACATTGTGTGACGTTGGACTGTGCTGTGACTATTACCTCTGTATTTGATAATGATGATTACACAAATGGGTTCCATCTCGTTAAACATTTCATAGAGTGAGTGAGAGTATTTCTGGACAGCATATTTTAAGACGGGTGAGATTGTGTACATTTTGAGCAATAATACTGTGTCAATAATATGTCATCAACGTTTAGTTGAACCATCAAGGTATGAGGATGTGTTTTATTTGTGGGTTGTTTTTTTTCACGACATGGCCTACTTATTAATGCACTCCCATTTACTGTAAATAGCCATGTCTGGAAAAACTAGTTTGAGAGGAGTGCACTAGACACAGGTCGCAAACATTGGCAAAGCTCTAGGAAGGAGACCAGTTAAGAGGAGAAAGACAGGGGAAGGATCATGACAACAGACGGTAAGTTTTACCAGTGATAGAATGATTGTATTAGAAACTGAATAGTCCTTATCACTGGACTGGCAGCACATTAAATCAATCATACTTGTTGTTCTTAGCACTGTAGTGTCATTTGTATATTGTATGTTTCATCTGAAAGCATTGATTTGAGTTGAATCCTACTTGTTGCAGATTACTGCATGAAGTTAAGAATTTGCACAGCCAATTAAATAAGCTTGATGTACTGTTGCAATGTGAAAACTTCTGAAGTTAATTTAAATATATCAAATTTCTTACACTTGGTTTTAGCTATATGACAAACTGGAAACAGAAAATGTATTTTGCATTTATTATTCATGATGGTTTGAAATCATTGGTTAGTAAAGTAAAAACATAAAGTAAAATGAATAGTTGTTTTTTTTGTAAAATAAGCAATGACTGTTGATAGGGTTCAGCAACACAAAGGGAATGTGATGTGTCTGATGACATAACCAAGGCAAACCAGTTGAACCACTTTTAGTTGAAAACATGCCTAGATTGTTATGGTGATAGAAACACAGAAACTATCCTATTACAGTAAGTCTATTTTAATCATAACCTCCTCGTTCCTCCAGGGATATTTTCACACTTGTTCCCTTTCTGTCAATTCTATTAGTTCCAGTCAATAAGATTAGTTCCTTTAAATAAATTCCAGACATTTTTGAATGATAGTAGTTTTCATAGACTCCAATTATGATTAATTTGAAAAAGTTGCTGTAACACTTAAATAACAGTACATGAATGTATTAATGCAGTAGTTAACATGTTTAAACCATTTAGTAATTAATTTACGCATACATTTACAAACATAAATCACTCTAATACTGAATATGTTTACTACACTATTAATAAAGACGCTTCTTTGATAATAGTATTTGTTCATATGAATAAAGGAGTGAAATCGCCTTCAGATTGAATTGATGATTAGGTACTGTACGTGTTGATTATAGTACATTCATGGTTTATTACGATGTTTGTTCCTGTTTTAAAGGGGTCAAATAATAAATCAAAGAGATAGTTTCTTTAAATTACATATTAACCTCAATATATTAAACTCATCTTGCATAGAAAGTAGTCAGTGTATGGACCTGGAGTCAGCAATCCTAGATGTACGTTAATTTACTTTACAAATTAACTACAAATATTATTATTATTATTATTATTATTATTATTATTATTATTATTATCAACATAGCATGACTGCTTAGCAATGGTGTAAGACCCCTGTCACTCAGCTTGGTCTAAATAATGAAATCAACATGAAGCAGGTTATAGCAATACTTGAGATTACATTCATTACAGTGTTGTGCAAGGATACAAATGCCAGAAGTGTGCCATATTTCTTATTGAACATTACTCAATGCTGCCAAGAATCAGTTACCTGACATGCATACTCACAAGCTGACTTTCAAATGTATGTCAAACATAACTTAATGTTAATGTATTAGTTAAGCCATTTTGTGGACTTCAGTGACACATTCATTCTCACGTAATGGCATGTGTGTTTATTAATGAGCAGTTAATCATACTTAATTAGTAGTTAGTAGTTAATTAGTGGTTCACTGTTTGTATTATCCTTTTTGTAAAGTGGGAACATGCTTTTCTTGATGTTGTAATTAATGTTTATTAAGCTTACTTAATAAATAGTTAACTTATTTTGGGATCCTAATTGATAAGTGTCAACATTTCATACTTATCTAATAAGGTAACTCATGTGTAATAATAATAATTAATACTAGTATTTCGGCAGGTAAACAATTGGTGAGGTGGGACCAGCAATCAAGGTGGCCCACCCTTATTGTAAAGGTTTCTCCCCTCATAAACAAGTAGCCTAACATGAATCTTGAACACGTCTTGTGTAAATGAACTGTAAAATCTTACCAGCAAATAGTATTGCCTCAGAGCTAAAACCTTGAAAATGTAATTATTTTTGCAATTCCCAGAATGCTGAGCCTGTATTTGCATAACTTCTGCGTAATGATGGCCAAATAGTGACGATTTGAGATTTCGTCCCTTTATTAACATGAATAACTACTGTACCTACTTATTATTACTATTACTATTACTATTTGTTAGTACCTTTATTAAGCATGACCAAGGCTTGGTGAATGCATTTGGTCATTTGGTCATGTTTAATATGGCATTAATTCATGTTTATTATAGTAAAGTGTTACCAAGGTGGCTATTTATTGTACCACATAATTAAGACATTAAAACATTTTCATTGAACCTATCATACACTCAACACCAAACACAATGGGTAGTATCATCAAATATAGTTTATACTATGCTGTAAATATGAGCACTGTAATGGCTGTAGAACAAGGCAGAAGACTCAATCGTACGACTCGGGACAAAAGCTTAATCCAAAAGAATAATCCTTTAATTGCAGAAAAGAGTTTGGTACACAGGTAGATAATTAGTAGGGAGGCAGATATCCAAAAAGGGGTAGGCAAGGCATGGTACATGGGTCAAATTGGAGGCGGATAATCCAACAGGCAAAAGACAAACTCGGAACAACTAACGAAGATCAAAACAAAGACAAAAAATAAGCAGGGAACAAAAATTTAATAACATGAAACAAAGACAAACAAACTAACGAATAAGACGAAACGTAACACATTTTCTCTAGATACAGATATTTACTCTCCATTACAAATCAACATCTGGGTTGTTGTTTGTGACTGGTATGACTCAATGTTTATTCTCTCACCATAAAGGTTTCAGTTCCTCAAATGACACACTATTAAAAAGAATAGATTCCTTCTATCAGACTTCAGGGATTCCCCAAGATGTACCCTTCCGCAGTCCATTCAAAGAAAAACGTACAGTGATGTTACCTTAGTATTGGTCATGATTTGTTCATATCTCTATCCATTTGATCTATGTGATTTTACATGTATAATCAGTTTCAGGTTTTCCTGTGAGTAACTTTGAGGCTGCTTTTGCAGGGAAGAAGTGGAGCATGGCTCTGCCGGAGGTCAGGATCATGTTGATGGGTGAGAGATGGTCTGGGAAGAGCTCCACAGGCAACACCATCATGGGGGAGGAGAGGTTTGAGTGTGGGCGAGTCAGAACTCCCCAGGTCGAGGTGAGGCACAAAGAGGTCCAGGGGAGGCAGCTTAGCGTGGTGGATGTCCCAGGATGGAACAGTGCCCTCCTCACCCTGAATGACACCCCAGAGACGTACAAACTTAATTTCAAACTCAGCTTGTCCAGGTGCCTTCCTGGGCCCCATGTCTTCCTTCTGGTCATTCCTGCAGACTCTGCATTCTCCAAGGAAGAGAGGAAACCCTTAGAGGAGCACATGAAGCTTTTTGGAGAGAGGGTCTGGAGGCATGCCATAGTGCTGTTCACCTGTGGAGACTTCTTGGTGAAGGAGACCATTGAGCAGCACATTGAGCGAGAGGGAGAGGCCCTCCAGTGGTTAGTCGGGAAATGTGGGAACAGGTACCATGTCTTCAACAACAAGAACAAAAATGATTCTGTTCAGGTCCCAGAGTTGCTGAAGAAGATAGAGGAGATGGTGTGTGAGAACAATGGGGGCTATTATGAAGTAGACGAGAGTACTCTGTTACGATTCACAGTAAAGCAAAAGGAAGCAGCCGAAAGGGCAAAGAAGAGACAGAAGAAGGCATCGGAACAAAGACAACAGCTTAAAGCACAAATTCCAGGTACTTCAAATTAATTGGTTTGTTTCCTCCTATTCAGATTCACAACAACAGTACTGTATCTTTTTCTTTTTCTCATTGCTATCACAACCCTAGACATACGTATACGTCTTATATTGTCTTCTTATAGTTTTTGTCAATCAAAACCTATGACTTGCTCAAAAGCCTAGCCCCATAACTTGTATTTTGTCTTACCTTATTTGGTAACAGAAGCTGGGAAGCAGAGTTCAGACCTCAGGATGGTTCTCCTGGGAAGCCGAAGTGTTGGGAAGAGCTCCACGGGTAACACCATCCTGGGCAGTCAGGAGCTTGAGAATGGGAAGAGAACAGCTCACTCAATCATGCGGTGGGGTCACGTGGACAAAACAGCAGTGACTCTGGTCGACACACCAGGATGGTGGAAAGGTTTTTCAGTTGCTGACACTCCTGAGCTGATCAAACAGGAATTGATGCGTAGCATGTTCCTGTGTCCACCTGGGCCCCACGTGTTCTTGCTGGTGATTGATGCAGATGCATCTTTCAATAAGAAACATGGAGAAGCTGTGACAGGACACCTGGAGCTTCTTGGAGGTGATGTCTGGAATCACACCATAGTGGTGTTTGCTAGAGGTGACTGGCTGGGGATGAAGACCATAGAACAGCACATTGAAGGGGAGGGTGAAGCCCTGCAGTCCTTAGTGGACAAATGTGGCAACAGATACCACGTGTTCAACAACAAGAATAGAGATGATGGCACACAGGTCACAGAGCTGCTGGAGAAGATCAAGGAAACTGTGGCAGGAAACGGTGGGGGCCATTTTGTGCCAGATGAAAAAATGCTCCAGGTCATTAAAGAGAAAAGCCAGAGGGTGGAGGAAGGGGCAAAACAAAGGCAAACACAAGTTAAGAAAAGACTTGAGAAATTTAGAGGTGAGTACAGATTATTCTTTTAACATTTTTTACAAAATCATATATTTACTTCCTAGACCTGAAAGCAGTCTATGGACAAGGACAGACTTCAATCCACATTTTGGTTATGTTTATCTAGCTACACTGCAGGGTCATGTCTATGTTCCCTCAGCCCTATGTCCCCTCAGATAACCTAGCTAACCTTAACCTTAACCTAATCTTAATCCTATCCTTGATTTACTCATTGTTCACGTCTCACCCTTTTAGTTGTTTTACATGCAACTTAAGCTAACCTGCTATCAAGTAAAGCTAACATAGGGCTGAGGGAACATAGAGCACACGCCCCACATGGTCACCATTCACTACCTGCTGCCATTTTGTAACCAAAAACCAACAGAAGTTTTAGTGCATGGATTGATGTTTGTCATTGTCCATAGACTACTTTCAAGGTAAGGAAACAAATATGTAATTTCGTAATTTGGGTGAAATATCACTTCATTGCCCTTCACGTGTTTTGAATAGCATAAAAATTCAATGAATACTAAACAACCCTTCTCGTATATGAAACTGTTCATCAACTAACATGTGATCCTATTTCTTAGGAATAAGGCTAAGGAATCAACTGCCAGAGATCAGGATAGTGATGGTAGGTCAAAAGACTGTCGGAAAGAGTACAACTGGAAACACCATCCTGCACCAGAATGTATTTGCCACTTGTGAGAATATACATTGTGAGGTAGGACAGGGTGAAGTTGATGGAAGAAAAGTCACAATCATTGACTCACCAGGCTGGTGGAAGAATCCCTCACGGTGCACAGAGGAGCAGGACAGAGAGATTGTGCAAGGAGTGTCACTATGCTCGCCGGGAGCCCACGCTCTTCTGCTGGTCATCCCCATCGACATGGCATTTACAGAGGAGCAGAAGAGAGCACTAGAGGAACACATGGGGCTGTTTGGAGACAGTGTCTGGAATCATACCCTGGTACTGTTCACCTACGGTGACAGACTGGAAGACAAGACCATAGAGGAGCACATAGAGAGGGAGAGTTTCTACCTACAGTGGCTTGTTGACAAGTGTGGGAACAGGTACCATGTTCTCAACAATATGAGAAAGAATGATGTAACTCAGGTCAGCGACCTGCTTGAGAAGATAGAGGAGATGGTGGCAGGGAACAATGGCCATCATTTTAGCGCTGACATGGAAGAGACCTACCGGAGAGTGGAGGAGAATTCCAAGAAGAGAGAGGTCAAGCAGGTACTGAAGCAAGGCTTGGTGCAGGAGTTCAGGATGAAAGAGGTGGAACAGATGATATGGTTCAGAGAAACACTCATTGACCTGGAAACTGAGCTCAAGGGAAGTGAAGATCCTGTCGTACCAAAACCTTCCAGAGGATTCAACCCCACACGTGAGTATTGTATACCACGTATACACAGTATACTGGGGACATCGATAGAACTTTCAAGATCTGTTGAAGTATCTTACACATGCATTGCTTACCTGGGGTTAATTAGTTTTCTGGATTTATTTGCAGCTGGTGGAGATACAAAGACAAAACTCAAAGTCATTGGCGCTGTACGCAAGGATGGGAAGAAGAGAGAAGAAGAGTTACAGGAGAAGATCCGTGAACACATTGAGAGAGAGGAAAAGCTACAGAAGAAGATCCGTGAACACATTGAGAAATTGGATAAGGACATAGGACGATCCACCATTAATTTTCGGAACAGCATGGGGTTCCTACCCCCCTACTGTGAGTGAAAAAAGCATTCCTAGGGGAAATGTACTGTATAAAGGTTGATGTATTTAGTTATGACTATGACATACAGTATCACTAATGATAGGATTATCTTTAAGAGCTGAGACCTAAACTATTGCTTAAAGTAAATATGTGAAAACTAGTATGATCAACAAGGTCCATTATTTTATTATCCTGGGAATTGTCATCTGGATTTGGTTACAATAAAAGTCAGCTAATGTTCTTTGTGTGATTTCACAGTGAGTGGAGAGAGCCTGCCTTCATCGGTGGCTGGATCTTTTCCAGACAGACCAGTGTCCAATGACAAGCTTGATGATGTTCTGGCATGGCTGTCGACCCTCCAGATTGACAGAAATGCAGATGACCAGCTGACCCTAACCTTCTCTCAGACCTCTTCAGGGTACAGGTCCCTGGCCGGCTGTTTTGACCCCAAAAGACATGCGCATGACTTTAGTCATGACTGACTAAATGGTATAATGAACCCCTCTGTTTCTATATGCATGATGGACAAAAAATAAATCATAGTAAAATAAATGTAGCACCTGTGTAATACATAATAAATACTACATAAATTATATCCCAGTAATACATGTAATCACCAATATGATTTATAATTTACAATGTTTTGATCATATTCTTGATGACTTTATTATATTTTCATTATTATGGGAGAATGTACAGTTTGTTTCCTTAGAGGGAAAGTTCACCCAAATTACAAAATCATGTATCACACAATGAACAGTTAGCTACAGTGCCCAGATAAACAGAACCAAAGTGTGGATTGAAGTCTGTCCTTGTCCATAGACTCATTTCAGGGTAAAGAACCAAATGTGTGATTTTGTAATTTGGATGAAACATCCCTTTTACTATATTAAGGTTCAATATGTTTTTTAACCTCACTTGAATTATACTGATGGGAACATTTAATATGTAATATTTGTTATAAATTAATGTAAATTCACTTATACACTTAACCACTTTTCCATAAAGAATTCAAACAGTATATCATTCTACATTACATAAAAAACGTCAATACATGTGTTTTTTTTAAGGTCTTGGTGATCTGTTATTATACCTCCTAGCAAATAAGTTCATCTGTGTATACTTCCTGTATGTATACTTGTGTTCTTTGTTTTTTCCAGAACAGCCCTTTTCGTGTAGAATATTTTCTTCACTAATAAATGCTCGAAGAGTAATTTGTTTGTATTTATTGTGTGGATGTGTGTGTGTGTGTGTGTGTTCACAACAACAGTACAACAAATTCTTGGGCTCGGTTCCTTGACAATGCAGCATACAATACAAATAATACAAATACGCAGTAGTGCAATGAGGTAGGACAAGACAATAAGTGACATAGTACAATATAAGTGAGACAGTTGGACAGTGATGATTGTTGCGGACACAAGACAGTAGACGTGACACAATTGCAGTATAAATAGTAGAGTAAAAAAGTAAAGTGGTTCAGTGGAATGTCATTATTATTCCACTGTGCCGTTGGTGTAAGAGGTGTTGTTAAAGTGACTGTGTGCTGGTAGAGTCCATTCTGTCGGTGTGCTGGGGGTAAAGCCATGGGTTCGGGGTAGGCTTGTTCATGAGCCTGATGGTCTGGGGGAAGTGGCTGTTGGAGAGCCTCTGAGTTTTGGCCCTGAGGCTCCGTCTTTTGGACGGCAACAGTTCAAACAGGCTGTGGTTGGGGTGGCTGGGGTCTCTGATGATCCTCCGGGCTTTGCTGACACATTGTTTGCTGTATATGTCCTGGATGGAGGGAAACTCACATCCACTGATGCGTTCAGCTGTCCGCACCACCTTCTGCAGCGCCTTGCGGTTGAGGGCGGTGCAGTTGCCGTGCCAGGCAGTGATGCATCCCGTCAGGATGCTCTCGGTAGTGCCCCTGTAGAAGGATCTTGGGCCCCATGCCAACCTTCCTCAGCCGCCTGAGTTGGCTGTGTGTGTGTGTGTGTGTGTGTGTGTGTGTGTGTGTGTGTGTGTGTGTGTGTGTGTGTGTGTGCGCGCGTGCGTGCGTAATGAAATGTGTTGCATGAGGGCGAAAGGGTTTCTAGAACCACTGTCATCAAGTCCATTTAGAAAAACCATCAGGAACACAGGAGTTTGCTTGTACTGTCCACCAGAGGGAGCCAGAATCATATCAATAGACACTCGTGACTCGTGACGTCCATTTCTACGGGACGGAAGTTGCAATTGTAGTTGTTAGACTCATTGGAGTGACACAGGCAAATCAACGTATTATACATCTGAAAATCGAGGTAAACGAAGCTACGACAGCAGTGGGGCTTTTGGGGTGAGTGTATATTATGTCTATATGTTGGAATTGATGCATGTGACATTTTGCTTTGGAATCTGCAAATACACGAACGAGAAAGGTCCATGGTGCCCGACCCATTGGTAGCTGTCTTGTTGATGGTGATGGGCAACGCAACGTCAATGGTCTCCCAGCGTAGAGACGGGCGAGTTTTTGGTCAGTGTTAATGTGTGCTGCTGCCTCCTGATTATACCATGATTATCGACTTGACACAACACGCAGAACCTTTTTAGTATTCCCCTCACTCGGTGTTGTGCTGTCAACGCTAGGTTGGTAGGTAGCTGGGTGGGTAGGGTTCGCGGAAGCGCCTTATTCTTCTTATATGTGACATACTTGATAAGTGGTCGAAACTCTTGTGCTTTTAGATTTGGACGTTCCGTCGTTCTCAAACTAACACGATGGTGAGTGATTCTATGTCTCCATCCATTCATGTTTTATTGAAGGGCTTCTAAGTGTCTTGTGATGGTTCCATAATAACCATTCATGATTTATTCATCAGTGGATATCAGTGCAGTGTTGCCATTTGTGT
>NC_139660.1:21983938-22184003 GCF_951799395.1 Argentina silus | reverse complement strand
ACCTTGCCCAAGACCCTGAAAACATGCGTTTGCTCCCCAAGCCAATGCTTAGGCTCTAGCTTAGCCAGGGTTCCAACCCCAGTCAGTGACACAGACTCTTCATTTCCCCCATTGTCCTATTTCTCCACATCTCTCTCGCACGTCTTTTTCTCTCTTCCCCCCTTCTCGTATCTCCTTTATTTCTCCTCTCTCGCTCTGTTTCTCTCTCTCGCTCTGTCTCTCTCTCTCTCTCTGTCTCTCTCTCTCTCTCTTTCTTTCTCCCTCTCTTTCTCTCTCTCTCTTTCTTTCTCTCTTTCTCTTTCTCAATCTCTTTCTCTCTCTTTCTCTCTCTCTCTCTTTCTCTCTCTCTCTTTCTCTCTCTCTCTCTCTCTCTCTCTCTCAGTCCACTGCTGGGACTACCGTCGAATGGTGGTGAAGATGTCCGGCGTTCCCGTCGACCAGGAGCTGCAGTTCACCGACCGCCTCATCGGCTCCAACTTCTCCAACTACTCCAGCTGGCACTACCGGAGCACCCTGCTGCCCCTGCTGCACCCCGAGTCCCCCGAGCCCCCCTCCCCCTGCCGCCAGCCCCCCCCCCGCTCCTCCCCTCCTCCCTCCCCCCAAACCCACTCCCACCGCGTCTGCGAGGAGCAGCTGCTCAAAGGTACGCGCCTAGTTAAACAAATAATCGCCAAAAATGGAAGTGAATTTATTTTATGCCGTGTTTGTCCTGGATCATTTGTTATACGTATTGTTATTGTTTGTCATCCCGTGGAGCAGCTTTGAATCATTCATTTATTCATACAGTCAGTGGTATAGAGTCATGCAGTACTTCACACAGGCAGACAGGGGGCAGTCTGGCAAGTTAGGACCACAAAGTCAATATAGCCAGGTGTGATGGAAGTGGAATCAAGTGGGAAGTTTACATATACCTTAGCCAAATACATTTAAACTCAGTTTTTCACAATTCCTGATATTTAATCCTAGTAAACATTCCCTGTCTTAGGTCAGGTAGGATCACTACTTTATTTTAAGAATGTGAAATGTCAGAGTAATAGTAGAGAGAATTATTTCTTTCAGCTTTTATTTCTTTCCCAGTGGGTCAGAAGTTTACATAAACTTAGTTAGTATTTGGTAGCATTGCCTTTAAGTTGTTTAACTTGGGTCAAAAGTTTTGGGTAGCCTTCCACAAGCTTCCCACAATAAGTTGGTGGAATTTTGGCCCGTTCCTCCTGACAGAACTTGTGTAACTGAGTCAGGTTTGTATGCCTCCTTGCTTGCACACGCCTTTTCAGTTCTGCCCACACATTTTCTATAGGATTGAGGTCAGGGCTTTGTGATGGCCACTCCAATGCCTTGACTTTGTCCTTAAGCCATTTTGCCACAACTTTGTAAGTATGCTTGGGGTCATTGTCCATTTGGAAGACCCATTTGCGACCAAGCTTTAACTTCCTGGCTGATGTCTTGAGATGTTACTTCAATATATCCATCTCATTTTCCTTCCTCATGATGCCATCTATTTTGTGAAGTGCACCAGTCCCTCCTGCAGCAAAGCCCCCCCACAACATGATGCTGCCACCCCCGTGCTTCACGGTTGGGATGGTGTTCTTTGGCTTGCAAGCCTCCCCCTTTTTCCTCCAAACATAACAATGGTCATTATGGCTAAACAGTTACATTTTTGTTATATCGGACCAGAGGACATTTCTCCAAAGAGTAAGATCTTTGACCCCACGTGCAGTAGCAAACCGTAGTCTGGCTTTTTTATGGCGGTTTTGGAGCAGGGGCTTCCTTGTTGAGTGGCCTTTCAGGTTATGTCGATATAGGACTCGTTTTACTGTGGATATAGATACTTTTGTACCTGTTTCCTCCAGCATCTTCACAAGGCTCTTTGCTGTTGTTCTGGGATTGATTTGCACTTTTCGTGCCAAATTATGTTAATCTCTAAGAGACAGAACGCGTCTCCTTCCTGAGCGGTATGAGCGTGGTCACATGGTGTTTATACTTGTGTACTATTGTTTATACAAATGAACATGGTACCTTCAGGCGTTAGGAAATTGCTCCCAAGGATGAACCAGACTTGTGGCTTTTTTTCTGAGGTTTTTTTCTTGGCTGATTTCTTTTGATTTTCCCATGATGTCAAGCAAAGAGGCACTGAGTTTGAAAGTAGGCCTTAAAATACATCCACAGGTACACCTCCAATTGACTCAAATGATTCAGTAAATTAGCCTATCAGAAGCTTCTAAAGCCATGATATCATTTTCTGGAATTTTCCAAGCTGTTTAAAGGCACAGTCAACTTAGTGTATGTAAACTTCTGACCCACTGGAATTGTGATATAGTGAATTATAAGTGAAATAATCTGTCTGTAAACAATTGTTGGAAAAATTACTTGTGTCATGCACAAAATAGATGTCCTAACCGACTTGCCAAAACTATAGTTTGTTAACATGAAATCTGTGGAGTGGTTAAAAAATGAGTTTTAATGACTTCAACATAAGTGTATGTAAACTTCTGACTTCAACTGTATGTATGTGGTCGTCCGTATACACTACCACAAAGCTTTGCGTTGTATAAAATACATGTTGATATCTATTGCTTTTCGTTTTTCAGAGTATGAGCTTGTACAGAACGCCTTCTTCACTGACCCCAATGACCAGAGTGCCTGGTTCTACTACAGGTGGCTGTTAGGCAGAGGTATGTGCAGGCTTGTGTGTGTGCGCAAGCGTGTGGGTGCAAATACTTGCCATACTTTCTCAAATGTTATCGTCCGTCAGTGAGCGACATGTGAGCCGCGCGTGTGTCTGTCCTTCTCTCTCAGCGGAGCGTGAGGAGATGATCAGCTGTGTGTATGTCAGTCGGGAGGAGGAGCGCGTGGCTGTGGCCTTCTCCAGGCCTGTGAATGTGAGTACTCCCAGCCCTGCACTCACATTCTACTGGATTTCTCCCTCCAATTTCTCCACCCTTCACCCCTCCAAAGTGTGAACTTGTGCACTTCCCCAACATAGGATTGGTCTAGCCACAGGCTCCTACTCCCAGTCCCAGTCCCAGTCCCAGTCCCAGTCCCAGTCCAATCTGTCCTGTTACGACCCTTATCAACACAACTCCATCAAAGAATGACAGTCATGCATTTTAGGATGTTGTTTTGTGTCAGAAACGTCAATCATCCACAGACTAATATATCCATACGCGCACTACTATAGGCGCAAGATAGGGGATCTACATGTACTGAAATAAAGTAGTTCCTTATTTATATATGCTGTTTAGCTGACGCTTTTATCCAAAGCGACTTACATTGCAGTGAGTGCATACATTTCAGTATATATGGTCCCAGCAGGAATCAAACCTGCAACCTAAGCGTTGTTAGCGCCATGCTCTACCAACTGAGCCACAAAGGACCACATTCCTGCCATGTCACATACATTACAACGTCCATGTGGGGAAGTGCACAAGTGCACAGTTCAGGGAAAAAAAGGTGCAGAAATGGGACGTACTGTAGTATCTGTAATCTCCCTCCCTCACCGCTTTTCCTTTTTGTAATATTTGAAATGTATTTAATTGCTGTCATTCGGTTGCTTCCATCTACTCTCTATATATCATGAGGTGTTATTAGTTTTACCGTCAAGGACCAAACATTGGAAATAATAAGTGTTTTCATCAACGCTTTCATGCGCTAACCTCTGGGATCAATTATACCTATCTGTTGATCCCAAGAAAAAAAAAAGAATGCAATCCAATCCATCCTTTTCCCTCTCAGGAAGGTCTGCTGCTGGTGTTGGATGGTCAGCCCCAGCGGGTGGCGTGGAGGAGCGTCCACCCACGATTCAAACACAGCCCTGTCTGGGTATCCTTTACTGTTCCCAGGCTAAAGGGGCATTTTACTCTGAAACAGATTTTCTAGTATATTCCTCATCAGTCCACATACGTATGGTCTCAAATTATATATTTTTTGTGCATACGCGACTCATAGATATCCTAATAGCAAGCTTACAATTTTCTTCTTGGAATAGTCTGGTGACATGATGATGATGTGTTTTGACACTAAATTCCTGGCAAAAGTAAAAGGGTGAAAGGTTAAACTGTAAACCTCCATTCCGTGAGTCCATTCAGTGGAAAGTGGAAAGGGAGTGGTAACATTTTGTTTGTTATTCGTGCATAACGACCTGCATATGATTCATTCCTCTCTGACTGATAAGAACTCCCCAAGAGGGAAATCGGAGGACAGGTTCATTGGAATGCAATGAGCCCTTCCTCCGAGTTCTACCTCCACCAGCCTCCACTGAACTCTCCATATCTCTGGAATGTGTGACTTTAGAGAGAGTGACAGGTAGAAGAAGTGCCCGAGGGACAAACAGAGGCTGACTCTGCCACTGTGACAGATATGGACCATGTGAAATGTTGTTTGTTCAGCTACCTCTGTGATGATGTATTACAAGAGAGCCTTTGGTGGGGGTGAACCTTAACACACGTGTCAGATCTGTGAGCTTCCTCCTGGGACCATTAGTGACATCAGCAATGAACATAATCTGACTGTGCACTGGACTGAGAAACACACACACAGAGACTGCGCTCTCTACACAGGTTGTGTGCGTGCGTGCGTGTGTGTGTGTGTGAGAGAGACCACGACAGACTACAGGATCTTCAATATGTATTCCATATGCCCTCTAGCCTCAGCTCACAGTGTACTGTCTATCTGTCCCAGGTCGGTCGGAGAGTTGGTGCAGAGATTCTGCCACCGACCAGGAGCTTTTCAGGTAGTGTGTCTGTCTGTCTGTCTGTCTCTCTCTGTGTGTCTATGTGCGTGTGTGTGTGTGTGTAATGACTGTATATCATACTCACTGTTAACTGAATGACACCTTTTTGAATCTCTCTCTGTATCTGCTAGGAGTGAGCTCTCAGTGGAGAAGACCTCTGTGTTGCAGTCTGAGCTACAGTCCTGCAATCAGCTGCTGGAGTTGGAGCCTCAGAACAAATGTAAGCACACGCCTGCATGAGTTTACTGTGTTATTTATCTAATACTCTTATCGACTGCAGCCATGATAAGTGATATCAATCTCTGCCTCTTCTTTATTTTCTTTCACGCCGTCACAATTAACCTAACCTCTCTCTCTCTCCTCTCTCTCTCTCTCTCTCTCTCTCCCTCTCTCTCAGGGTGCTTGTTGACCATCATTCTCCTCATGCGGGCCCTTGACCCCCTGGGATACGAGCGAGAGACCCTGGCTCATTTCCAGACGCTCAAAGTGAGTACTTCGGACGAGGGTGCCGCTATGGTGACACGCTGGTGAACACACTGCTAAATAACCAGTGTCTCTCTCACACTCAGGAGGTGGACTCCATGCGCTCTGCGTACTACAGCGACCTGTGCAGTAAGTTCATGATCGAGAACACCATTCTCAAGATGGAGTACGCAGAGGTCCGCGTCTTCAGTCTCTCTGACAAGGTCCGTTTCCTTCCTCCTCCGTCTGGACAGTATTGTTTGGATATTGTGTCTGTCTATAGTGGTACTCCTCCTTTGTGGATATCTCTATCACTCAACTCTTTTGTCCGATACGTCTCAATCTCTCCCATCTCTCGACAGAACCTGACCACGTTATGCCACTTGGACCAGCTGCTGTTGGTTACTCATATCAATCTGTCCTCCAATCAGCTGACGAGGCTGCCTCCGCAGTTCGCCATGCTGCAGTGCCTGGAGGTATTTGAACGCCTCTATCGACGCCCTTCTCAGAATCCCCTATATGTTCTAAAAATGACGTTTTTCAGTTGATATTTCAGAGTGACTGCAGGTAGGACTGAGTAGTGCAATTAGACAAATAGTACAGATAGATAGATAGATAGATAGATAGATAGATAGATAGATGGGATTTTGTATCATTTAAATAGGATGATATCATAAGCATATGCATCGTTTCAGAAATTAAGGGTCTATACAAATAGATAGCCTTAAAGGTCTATACAGATACGATTAGGCCAGGGGTCCTTTCCATTCCGAAAGAAATGTTTGCTTCAGTGCATTCCCTTCACTTGACTGGAGGGGGGGGGGGGGGGGGAATCCCCGTTTTGCCTGGATGTAAGATAGCGGTGAAAAGCAGAGCGATTCCATTCTGTTGTAAGCAAGTGAAGGGGGGGGGAATAGTATCCCCTCGAACTATGCCCCTTCACCAAGTCAACAATAAACATTCCTCGGCACGAAGGGTATCCCACAATTCATTGCAATTCATTCAACGCGTCCGAACAGCCATACCTGTTATACCTGTCTTCTGGCATCCCTACACAGTTATGAAACAGCGACCACTAACGGCTGTTTAGGCTATCCCTCGCTCAATCCCCTTCACTCAGGTAGGGCTCACTATAGGATATCCTCGTAGGATATCCTCTCAGGTAGGGCTCACTATAGGATATCCTCGTAGGATATCCTCTCAGGTAGGGCTCACTCGCAGAAATGTCATCAAAACGTCACTGAAGGGCTCTGTCGATAAGAGGGAAGAAGGCAAGGGGATGCGTACGTTTGGAATGGAATGGACCCCAGGTGTGCACAACCCTCCTGGAGAGCGACCATCCTAAAGGTTCCTAACACAGCTGATTCTACTAATTAGCTGTTCATCAGTACCTTGTTTGGCTGAATCAGATGTTCTAGGGGATTAGGGTTGGAGTGAACCTTGCAAGACGGGAGTTTTTAAAAAAAAATTATTAGGAGGGTTGGGCACCACTGGATGATGACGTAGAAATTATGTTTCCTGGTGGGTGTGATGATGCGTCAGATAACAATGCTGCCTCCCTCCCAAGTAATTTATGTCCTCGTCTCTTTGCCAGGTCTTGGAGGTTGATAACAATAGCATTGAGGACTTGGAAGGACTGTACCATCTTCCCAAACTGGAGGAGGTGTCCTTGAAGAACAACCGTATCCTTATATCAAGTTCTTGTCCATAAATGTTTAAAGAAAAGCAGCTGAAAATCTTTATTCTTGAAAGGGGATCAGTTTGTCATCGTACATTGTAAACGTTCTTAATGTTAAGACTATGTTACAAATGTAGCCGTTTTTCTTTTACCAAAAATATCCAGAAATATCCAAGCTGTCCGACCTTCAACCCCTGACTTCCTGCCCTAAACTGACCCGCCTTGATCTCCGTGGCAACCCCATCACCCAGACTACCAATATCCAATCAGAGTTAGCCGAGCTGCTACCATCAGTCACTGACCTTCTGCTCTAATTGGCCAAAGGGCAATGCAGATCATTACCATCAGCATTTGTGTGTGTGTGTCTCTAATGTTGTGGACAAGCATGTATGTGAGAAGTAGAGGGTGTTTTTAAGTGTTTTGTGTCTCTTTGCCACTATTTATTCCACTTGTTTGGGGAAATGGATTCGCAGCGACCCCCAATTATTTTAATGCCTGATGAATTAGACCATCTGTCAGAGACCTCACAGAAACACTCTCACCTGTGTGTGTGTGTGTGTGTGTGTGTGTGTGTGTGTGTGTGTGTGTGTGTGTGTGTGTGTGTGTGTGTGTGTGTGTGTGTGTGTGTGTGTACGAAACACCAAACTGCATGCTGATACATTACAGAAGGTAATGTTGCGATGTGTGTATCTGTACTGTACAGCACAGTGGGCATATTGCTTCTAGTGAGCTCTGAAACAGCGTATATACAGTATTGTTGTTGCAGTTGGTGACGAGCTCAGACATATTGATGACATCTTTACTAAATACATCTCGTCGTCGCTGTATTTTTTGAAAAGGTTGTGCAAAACACTGAAATGAGGTTCAATACATGTTCCACTCAAAGTTACTGTTCCACCAATAAAACAGCACATGCAGTGTCACTGCCTCTCGGTGAGTCTCCTGTCTGAGTTTCTTTGTTTTATTTGTATTTTTTTTTTTTATTGCCTGGAGGTACAGTAGATTAATGACCAAAAAAACAATGTTTTAAGAGAGAAGTTATGGCTTGTCAAAAAATAGATTTTAAAGAACGTTGTGTGTGAGAGAGGTGGGGACCCAGATCCAGCAGCCAGGACTCGGGTTTTCCATCTGTGGGGTGGCTCAACCACATGTTAGTAATGAATTAGCTTGCTGGGTGTGCCTGTCTGGAGCCGTTATGATGGAAGAACACATTTCATGGGTGTGTATCTGTCATTGTCCCCTACAAATCTGATACTGATCGAAATTGTATCATTCTTGGGAAATGTTTTTTCTGGAATTCAAACAGGTGTTCGTTCCTGTCTTGCTGTCAGGACGTTGCATGATATGTAGTTAGAGACAAAAGAATGATTGATGGAGAACGATTCGTCATAGAAACCACTACACAGACAATGTTTATTAATCCTTGAACCCTTTTTCAAACCACACCTGTCCTGTTTCAAACCACACCTATCGCCACATTCTATAACCTTTGATTGCTATTTGCTGACAAGTTGGTCATTTTCTCCTGCATTCCATTCCCCAGGTAGGTCACTAAATAAGCCACAACATCTAGGTACAGATATGATATGATACGAATGATGATGATGATGAGAACGAGGAATAACTTTTCCCTTATAAAGTATATGGATAGGAGGATCAGAGTGATTTTGTGATTTGATGAAGTAGACACACAGTGGACAGGCTTGACACAGGTGATTCAGGTTTGTAGGCTACTGGTTTACGCAATTATGGGTGGGTAAAACTGAGGCTCGGAAGTGAGTTTATCTCTGGAGAGAGCCAAGAGTGACAGAGAGTATTGTTGTCAGACAGGTTTGTCTTTTTACAGATGGATGTAGAGTATAGACTTTTCACTGGAGTTGAGCAAGGATGTAATTAAGAAATTGGAATTCTTTTGAGGTGTAGTCTCTTGGGTGCAGTTTTATTCAGGAATTGGTGTGATGACGTTTGGAGACTGTGACTTGGTATGACATCAAAGGGGCTGTTATTTGTATTAATTGTATAGAAAAGATGTATTTCCTCCTGATGAAAACATGCCTTGCGTTGACTTACAATTTAGCCTTGCAATAAGGTTCTTTCTGAATGGATATACTACATCTATCTTAAGAACCACCATTCCTCATTCCATACCATGCATTACAATGTAATGTCCTTCGATTTCTACCAATACCAACCGCCACTGCTCATTAGTCTTGTGTTATGTGTGTGTGTGGGGGTATGAAGACAAATGGAAACTGAAGCCATGTTACAAAGAGGGAAGAAATGCTGGGTAAACATTAACCATGTGGAAGTCATTACTGTTGTTAGCCTACAGTATGTGCCTCTGTCTGGGTTACCATGGCCTGACAAACACAGTATATATCATACAGCATATAAAGTTGTCTTAGGTGCGACATAATGGTTTCCACAATGACAAGAATATGGAGGACCATTATCAGTAGAAAGAAACGGACACCACTGATATGTTCTATGCTCTAGTTACTCTTGTAAGGAATGATGAACAGTGATAATGTGTTTATCACTTTGAGGATAAGGGGTAGGCTGTGTTTGAGAAGATGAAGTATTCCTGTGTGTTGACACTATCAGAGGGAACTTTCACTGCTGGGGTCAAGGAGGCTTAAGAATGAAAGAATCAAAATGAAACTCGGAGGAACCCACGTGGGGTGTTACTTAGTGTGACAAGAACTCACGTGTGTGTGTGTGTGTGTGTGTGTGTGTGTGTGTGTGTGTCACCATGAAATCTCTCAGAATGATTGTCTAAGAGTGATCATTGTATAATAAGGACAAATAGATCAAATATGGATACCAGGTGAGGCTGGTGGAGATAGAAATCGGAGGACAGGCTCATTCTAGTGCATAGAATGGAATCAAACGTGTGATACCATTCCTCATTCCGTTCCATGCATTAGAATGAGCCCTTCCCGCGATTTCTACTTCCACCTGCCTCCCCTGATGGATACAGACAGGCAATTTCTACCTCCACCAGCCTCCCCTGATGGATAAAGACAGGCAATTTCTACCTCCACCAGCCTCCCCTGATGGATAAAGACAGGCAGTTTCTACCTCCACCAGCCTCCCCTGATGGATACAGACAGGCAGTTTCTACCTCCACCAGCCTCCCCTGATGGATACAGACAGGCAATTTCTACCTCCACCAGCCTCCCCTGATGGATAAAGACAGGCAGTTTCTACCTCCACCAGCCTCCCCTGATGGATACAGACAGTTTGTTGCACAGGGGTAAACCATGCCTGAATACTGTAGCCAACCTGTGAGTCAAGGTCTGTGTCTGATATGAATAGGCTGAGTCTTCCTCTGAGTTTGGAAAGTGTTGTTTGTTCCTACCAGAGGGCAACTCTCACCCCTGGGGTCACCAGATTGATGGGAAATGAAACTAGGGAGGGCTTCACATGGAAGTGTGAATGGCCGGAAGTTACATCACAAATGGATGTCTGTCTCAGATGTGTGTGCGTATTGCATTTACTGTATGTTGTGTGTCACCACGGGGTATTATTCAGGCATAGGGTCCTACACATGAGATGAGTGGGTAAACCTCTTTTCAACAAAACTAAATGTCGTAGATGATATAATACTGGGAAGTGTTGTTGGAATCTTTTTTTAGTTGATACGGTTAGGGTTAGATTTAAATGCTGTAGGCCTTAGGCCTACATGTTACTGTACAGTTTACAGTAGTAGGCAGACAGACAGTACTTCATCATGTGTTGCCTACTCCATCTAAGACACACCAACTGAACCAGTTTGTATACTCAATGAATTTCTTTCACCATTTCCTTATGTGTCCTTATGTGTTGAAATGTGTGTTCCAGGACATTAAATGTCAGTTGTTATAACTTTTTTTTCTTGTTTGAAGTCTTAAACAAAGTTATTAGTTTGTTAGTTTGACACTCACACAAAAATGACATGCGCCACCACATTGCAAATAAATGCGCGAGTTCCAGTATGCCAAAATTGCATCACTTCATGTGGCACTATAATGGGACGGTGACGGGCCAACTGGGATACAGTGCTCAAGACAGAATCTTGCTTCATCAATAGACAGGGGGAGGAGAATGAGTAGGCGCAGGAGGTGTGTCTATCATGTCTTCATATGATCATGAGTTAAAAAGGTCTCTCAGAAATACGCAGACATCAGATAACGATTCTTTAACATTTAGGGAAAGAGCAACGAAGAGGACAGGATAGAGAGACCACACAAGCAACTGACCAAGGCAATCGTCATACAGTCGGATAGAATTGGGAAACTTTGCGATACAGTACTTTGAATACGACTGTTAGTGATTATTCAACGCACGCAACCCTAAATATAGTAGCCTACAGTATAACACCCATTGGAAAACTCCCAGACTATTATCAAAGTGAGTAGAACTGTTTTATATTATGTCATGTCTTTTTATTGATTGATTGACTATAGCACACCTGTTTGAATTCACTCTGTGCCGGATCCTCATCGTCATGTCAAAGCGCACTGGCGCAGGTTGACAAATATGATGGAATGCCTTTGGCTCATTCACTGTTCATCTGCTACTGGAAATTGTGGCCATATACTGGTTGGTTTCATTGGTTTGTTCAATCATTCAGTTAATAATTACAGTCAATAAGCGGTTTTGACTGTAATTATGTCACACCAAAAGTAATACCTACTGTCTGTCAACTGAGTCAGTCACATTGAAAGAAGGGGTTAATACTAAAGGGAGGAGGACTCCGTTTACTCCAGTTGTATTACAAGTACAGAGGCAAAACATCAGATCTATAATTCAAAAGAGTCAGACAGGTAGGAGTCAGATTGATGCAGATTGATGCAGAACAACTACAAAAAGGGTGGCTTCATTACAAGGTGTAGTAATGAACTTGACAATCATATAATGATTATATACTCATAATATACTCATGTCATAAACGACTTTTTAAGACAGTCTTACTACATTGCTCCTATAAAAAGCCTGTCTTCTGTCAGAAACAAAGGACAACATTATTTTGTGACGATTTTATGTTTAACCATTCACACCCTCACCATGCAACATTACCGACATGTCTAGCTCAAATGACACTGTCATACATGTACGCACCAGCTGATGCTCGTAATGCACGGAATGGAATGAGAAATGGTATGCCATGTATTACAATGAGCCCGTCCTCCGATTTCTACCTCCAGCAGCCTCGCTGACACCTGCCTGTATCTACACACATGTGTTCGTAGGTGGAGGGGCCTTATCAACAGTAACTGGTGTATAGTCAGTGTAATCAGGTGTGAGCTCAGGTCATGGAACACTGCTCTAACACAGGCGCAGGCTTCAACAGAGTACAGTCACTATCAGCCAGAGGATAGCCACAGGCAACTGAAACACTTTCACACCCAGAAGCAGCACTTTCACTGCTTCCAGGTGGGGAGTATACTAGATTAGATTAGATTAGATTAGATTCAACTTTATTGTCATTGTGCAGAGACAACGAAATGCAGTTAGCGTCTAACCAGAAGTGCAAAAAAGCAGAAAAGTGCAGTGTGAACAGTATATACAGGTAGTGCAGTATATGCGCAGTATAGTAGTGCAGTATAGTATAAGTAGTGCAGTGTAAGCAGTATATGAATTATGTACAGTACCAGTCAAAAGTTTGGACACAAACTTGCCAAAAGTGTGCAAAGCTGTCATCAAAGCAAAAGGTGGCTACTCTGAAGAATCTAAAATATAAAACATATTCTGGTTTGTTTAACACTTTTTTTGTTTACTACATAATTCCATATGTGTTCCTTCATAGTTTGGATGTCTTCAATATGAATCTACAATGTAGAAAATAATAAAAAATAAAGAAAAACCATTGAATGAGAAGGTGTGTCCAAACTTTTGACTGGTACTGTATATGTTTTAAATTCTGTTTTTTTATGGTTCAGGTTTGCAAGGGAACAGTACTTATTTAGTGTCATTAAAAGTGGGGTACGCAGGGCTACTTGTTTTCCTCTTGTTGACTTGAGTGACACCACAGTTGTTTTTCAATCACAGGGTTTTCTGTGAGAACACAGAGTCACACACATACGTATGCCCCATATCCCAGAGGCTCCAGTCATGGGTAAACCTGAGGATCGTGCATTACATCAGCATCTATCTGTTGACTAACCCAACTCTCGAAGGGAAATACACCTTGCTAGAAGAACAACACATTTGTATACAACAACTCAGGCTCCATAGACCTGGCCTTAAACTATTGCACACGTTCATCTTGGCAGATAAAACCTGAGATTATAGACCCATTTGACTGTAGACAGAGGAAACACCCAGCTTGTTCACGCATCGGTGTGAACCTGCAAAGATGACCCTTTCACTAAGATGGCACATTTTTCTGTGCAACATATAACCTGCTGGGAACTTCTTGTATGGATGACCCAAGCGCCTATCATTAACCCAAGAGGACAATCTTGTAGTTCGAGGGTGACATTTGGCTTTACAAGTCTCAAGGCAGGGCACCTCTGCTACACACACTCCCAGGTGTGGATGTGTTGATATTTGTGTACATTAACTTGAGGGCCGTGCACAGTACAGAGGGAGTCTGGAAGATACTGTAGTGTTTTCTGGATGTGTGTCATGTTGCAGAGTAGGGGGATTAAGTAAAGATCATTTCATCAATTACAGAGCTCAATCCCTGGATCTCTTTATCCTGCAATAAAACAGCTGTGACTCAAGCTCAGTGGAGGTAGATTGTAAACAAGACACTCACATGCACTTTAGTTATTCTGTACGTTCATAATCCATTTGTATTGTATTGTTTATATTGTATTATTAGACTATAGATATAACACACACAGAGCTGGTCTATTTGATATTGGGTATCCTTTCATTGGCTGAAGGCCACATTGAAAGCAGGCCATAATCATTGCCATGTGGAACACATTCCCATTCCATGCAGTCTTGCTCCTTGACACCACCCGTTCATATTTTTGGCACTGGGGCAGGTGGTGGGGTTGTAGCGTAGCTTCACTCTACTCTCCACTCCCTAAAATTAGTTTACATATACATGTGACCTCTTTATTTTACCATTTTTTTGGTATCACATTTCATGACGGTGCCCTTTATAAAAGGGTTTATACAATTATTTATAAATAGTTTATAAACTCTTGATTATTTGTTTATATGTCCTTTATAACCCATTAACAAGCAGTTATAACTCATTCGTTCAGATTGTTCGCTTTATGCTGTAAAGAGCTTGAACTTAAATGCACAGTTAATAACGCTGTCTAACTTCTTGTTAAGGGTTTATACAGTATGAACATAGATTCAAGTTTTATTTGTAATGTCCATAATGTGTTATTTGTTTATTTCTAATGTCCCTCTTATTCCATGTAAATCACATATCCCAATAAGTCTAGAGCTATCAAAAGTTATAGCCAATAAAGTTGTATTAAATTGAACGGAGTTTCTGAACGTTACAAAGTCTGGAATGTGTTCTCCCTCTCTCTCTCTCCCTCTCTCTCAGTTGTTTTTCAGTCACATGTCAGAGGTGTTCAGTTTGTGTGTGATGTAGAAGACACACTCCATTCTTTATCGGCCCGTAACTTCACTCTGATTTCTCTCCTCCTTTCTTTCTCTCTCCTCATCAGCATGTACATAAGGAATTAGCTGGCCGTGTCTTTGTGTTGCCTCATTGAGTGTGCCCTGTCACGGTGTAGGAACAGAACAGTGAGAGCCAGGAATGCAGAGAGATGGTGGGAAAGGCTTCCAGAGAGAGACTAAAGAAGTTTCTGGAAAGGGTTTTACAAAGAGGATTATTACCAGCGGGGGGGGGGGGGGGGGGAGTTCAATGAAATGGAGTTGGATAAAGGAGGGAGGAGGAAGAAAATAAGAGATGATGGAAGAGGGCCAGAAAACAACCAAGAAAACAACTCATGATATGAAATGATAAAGTTGTATCTCCACAGTATTTTTGATGATTGATTTTGCAATGATTACGCACTGATGACACCATAACTTTTATCTGCTCAAAGTCACAGACAAACAAAATGATTGTTTATTGAGTTCCGCATATTGATGAAACATTTTCATAACTGTTCAGAATGTACTATACTCAACAACCTCTCGTCCGTCTCTCAGGATGCCCGTGGAAACGCTGTCAATCAGAGACAGGTCTGCCGTCGGCCGGTTCCCGTCGGTTACACTGGGATGGGGGGAGGAGCCTGAGCCGGATGAGGAGAATATACCGGAGGAGGACAACAAAGAGGGGGCGTGTCGGCGCTGGCTGCGTAAGATCTGTCCCTGCTGCGGTGGCAGACCCAGCAACGACAATGTCATCCTACACGGGGATCCGGAAAAGGATCCGGAAGTGGGGATGAATGGGGAGATAAATGGGGGTATGGAGGACGAGAAGCCGGTAACTGATGGCGGCGAGCTTGAAGGTAATTAGCCGGCTTTTAAATGCCGGTATATTTTCCACTGTACTACACCTTTATCACATGCAGCACATTGTGACAAAAAGGTTGAGCGTTTGCTATCTTTCTTATCTTTTATCTTATCACCTTATCAGAGCTGTTCCTGACGGTGCGATCTGTGGACCTGATGAAGACCAAGACGGGTCAGAACCGCACGGAGCATCACACAGACCGCTACTACGGTGATGATGACCTCATCATCCGGCGGGGACAGACTTTCCAGATGTGGATAGACCTCTCGCGACCTTTTGACCCCAACACAGACAAACTCCACCTCGAGCTTAAGACAGGTCAGTCAGTGAATCATTCTGTTGAGTCATGAGCTGTGACAACAACACTCTCTTCTCTCCTGTAGCCCTTCCAAGAAGCTCCCTGTTATCATGGGATAAAACACATGATAACAGTACACTCATTATAAGCAGGGATATCCTGGGAAGAGAGAGAGAGAAAGAGAGAGAGAGAGTGTGTGTGTGTGTGTGTGTGTGTGTGTGTGTGTGTGTGTGTGTGTGTATTTATAAGGGAATGCTTGCCTCTCACCGAGTCCTTGTTTCCCCACTTTGTTTTGGTGGTTATTGCCATGGTAACGACTGTGCAGAGTGAGGTGGCTCCAGGCCAGAGCTCCACACAGCCTCACAGTCCCTCCCAAAACCCCCTCTGTCCACTGACGACTCCCACCCACCACAAACAGCCTAACCACCCCCCACACACAACTAAGACTCATCATCCATGTGTTTTCCATGGTTTGTCCATGTTCTTTTCACAAAATTTGCAACAAATCAAATCAAATGCTATTTGTCACATGCTGTATATCACATACAGTTGTAATTGGCATAGTGATGCTTTGGGATCTTGAGCTCCACGCTCAACAACAACAGTCAGCGTACTGTATGTGGTCCAGGTTGTATGTGTGATTGTATTCCCGTATACATATTTGGTGTGCATCTTGATTGTAGAGGTATTGTATTTGAGTCTCTCCGTGTGTTGAGCCTGCAAGGTGCCGGGCAGTGTAATAATAGCTGAGCAGCAAGCTGCCGTCTGAGCTGTGCCGGTATTTATAGGACAGCAACATGCAGCACAAATGCTGCTGTTCAGAGTCAGTAAGCAATCCTGGGAACTAAGAGAGAGAGAGTGTGTGTGTGTGTGTGTGTGTGTGTGTGTGTGTGTGTGTGTGTGTGTGTGTGTGTGTGTGCGTGCATGCATACATTTCTGTGTACGTTTCTAAGAGAGATAAAAGAGTTCTGTGCCACGCTACTGTGTGTTCTTAAACACACCCTAGTAGAGGTAGGAATGCAGGGTGCGGTCTGGCACAGTGTCTTCAACATTCTAATAGGCGTTATGAGGTAACGTGTGCCTGTGTTAAATGTTTTATTACCGAATAAACCTTCTGTTTGGGATGGGCTTCCAGCAAAGCATCTGATTGTATTTTTCCCTGAAAGCAATAACTTACAAATAAGCAAAAATACGAGTCAAACCAATTATACGGTAGCATCCACATTAGCTTGCTACTATAGTTAACTTGTCCTTAATATATGCCATTTAGCTGATGCTTTCATCCAAAGTGACTTACATTGCAGTGAGTGCGTACATTTCAGTATATATGGTCCCAGCGGGAATCAAACCCACGACCTAAGCGTTGTCCTTGGTGTCACACTTAACATATGTGTATTTGTGTGTCTCCAACAGGACCCCTGCCCATGGTGTCAAAGGGCACTCATGTCATCATCCCATTGGTGGAGGAGCTGGAGGACGACCGCTGGGAGGCCAAGATCGTGAAAGAGGATGGCAACAGGCTCAAGCTGTCCGTCAACTCCCTGCCCACAGCAGTGATTGGCCGATACCAGCTCCTTGTGGCAACAACCAGCCCAAAGGGCAATGCCACGTCAACACACGACCCGGAAAATGACATCTACATGCTGTTCAACCCATGGTGTTTAGGTAATTGGCCGTTGATAAAGACTCTCTTGTCTCTGACGACAAAGAGAGCCTATGAAGAGAGCCTACTGTATATTGCTGTCTTCAGCCAATCACAGTGATTTGTCATACTCAAAACATTGATCGGCATCTGTTCTGGGCCAATCATAATAGGATCTCTGGGTGTTTCTATGGAATCTGATTTGATCATTAGATAAAGACACATAATATGGGTGTCATGAAGAAACTATGTATCAGGGGTGGACATCCACCCTCCTGTGAGCTCAAACACACTCAATAGTCCACTCCACCCTCATTTCAAGCTGATGACATCACATAATCACCTCACACTTGAGGGAAATCTCCTGTCCTTTATTCAAGCTGCTATCTTAACTATGTCTCCCTTGTAAACAGATCCTCTGGCCTCAATGGGACTTAAAATAAAGTTAAAACAAAATTCAAATAAAATAATTAGGAATTATTGTCCTTTTGAATTACCCTGTCCTGGCTTTAACTTGCGTCTTTCTCCCTCTCTCTCTTGCCAGATGACACAGTGTACATGGATGATGAGGAGGAGAAGGAGGAGTATGTCCTGAATGATGTCGGGAGGCTCTACTACGGCACGGAGAAACAAATCGGAGCTAGAACGTGGGACTATGGACAGGTGAGGTGGGAAAGTGTGATTGTCGGGTGATTGTGAAACATGGGGTGTATTCAGAGAGGTGAAAGCTTGATGACTTTTCGACATGCATGTCATGCATGTTCTAAAACAGCACACAACACATTTCTATCTGAATTCTCTAGAACGTTTGACATTCCTCAACAGACCCACAGAGAGAGTAGGGAAGACCCCAACTGACTGACTTATTCCTCTGTCTCTTTCTCCTTCCCTTTCTTCTTTTCTCCTTCCATCTCTCTCTCTCTCTCAGTTTGATAAGGGGATCCTTGCCGCCTGTCTCTTTGTTTTGGAGAAGAGTGAGATCCCTCCCTCCGGGTGGGGAGACACTGTTAATGTGGTGCGAGTCATTTCAGCCATGGTGAGTCCTGACAAACACACAAAAACAACACTTGTTTACGTTTATTTTTTTAAAACACCAACCACAACATCACAAATCCATCTTTCCCACCTAATGATGCCAACTTGCACCTAATTTTTCTAATGTCAAAACTGAATACAAAGTTTCCTTTGATTCAGTTACTTAAACAAATGTATTTGTTGTAAGTCGCTTTGGTTAAAGGCGTCTGCTAAATGCCATAAATGTAAATGTAAATGTAAAATCCCATTGTTCCAGATAAACTCCCCTGATGATCGTGGAGTTGTGGCAGGAAACTGGTCAGGGAACTATGTAGGCGGGACAGCCCCCACAGCATGGAGTGGCAGTGTGGAAATCCTGAAGAAGTACCACGATGGGGGAGGCACACCCGTCAACTATGGCCAGTGCTGGGTCTTCTCTGGGGTCACCACCACAGGTACGTAATGTGTGTGTGTGTGTGCGTGTGCGTGCGCACGTGTGTGTGTGTGCGCGTCTGTGCATTTAAATCAAATGACTTACTGTATATGAGAGGGAGAAATGAGTGCTATGTTCATAGGCATTAACCCCTCCTCCGTCCCCTCCTCATCTTCTTTCAGTGTTGAGGTGTTTGGGCATTCCCTCCCGTAGTGTGTCCAACTTCAACTCAGCCCACGACACGGATGTCTCCTTGACAACGGACGTGTACTTCGATGAGGATTTAGAGCCTATAGATGATCTCAATGCCGACTCCATATGGTATGTTGAAGGAATATCACACGTTCTGTCATAATATCTCACCGCTGCTACATCATTTCACATCATTCACCACTTGAATTCAGATGTGAACCCTGCCCTCCAAAAAAATCATTAAAGGGATAGTTCAGCTTTTTTTTTTTTTTTTTTAGACCTCATTGTGCCACAGTGTTGTAGGCTCTTCCAGACACATTTTTCCAATCTTGACGTTTCTTTGGCTGGCTCTGGGGCTAGCATTTAGCTCCATACCAGTGTACATGAATACAAGTATGACCGAGAAAGTGTATGGGTGAGCCTATAAGTAAGTGGAAAATAAGGTCTAACCGAAACTATCCCTTTAGGAATATATAAATACATTCAAAAAATCTCTCCCTTCAGGAACTTCCATGTGTGGAATGACTGTTGGATGGCTCGTCCAGACTTGCCACCGGGTATGGGTGGCTGGCAGGTTGTAGACGCCACCCCTCAGGAGACCAGCCAGGGCACCTTCCGCTGTGGCCCCGCCTCTGTCAATGCCATCCGCAATGGCCAAGTGTTCCTCAAACACGACTCGCCCTTCGTCTTTGCTGAAGTGAGTCTTCTTCTAAATGTTTGCCTAGCCCTCTTTTGTACATGCTGAAATGTCTTTCTCATCTTGTACCTCTCTATATTTGAGCTCGCCCCCTGTCCTCGTCCCCGTCCCCGTCCCCGTCCTCATCCTCGTCCCCTCAATCTCAACAAGTTTCTTTCTACCTAAATTTGGTTTACTGAAGTGGATTGCATTTATTAGACTTCCCTTTTTCCTACGTCTTAAAGTGCTTTACAATGTGAGATGGGTTAGGTCAGGTGCACAGTGATGACCTCACATTGCCCTGTCTCAATCTGTATCCCATTTCTCCACCTCCTCCTAAAGTATTCAAAGTGGGGAAAAAAAGCATAGGATGGGTCAAAGCATGGGCTCTTACACCAATTAATTTCTATTCAAATCCACGTGGGGGAGTTCACAAGTGTATCTTTAAACCATTTAGTGCAGAGGCTGAATAAAGTCACCCAAATTGTCAACATTCTATGTTGCCATGGGTTTTGACTTTATTCACCAAAAAATGCATAAATTATGATGCTTCATTTTGTAGCCAATCAAAGTAAATACCACATAAAACACTTCGCAGTGAATGTTCCGGAATTCTTTGGCATCTCAACCACTGTGTCTCTCCTGCAGGTGAACAGTGATAAGATCTACTGGCAGAGGAACAAAGATGGCACCTTCACTCAGTTCCACAGTGAGAAGAAGGCGATTGGCCACAATATCAGCACCAAGGCTGTGGGTTCTGACGAGCGCCATGACATCACTCACCTGTACAAACACCCTGAAGGTATCATCACATTGACATGCAATTGCAAACACTGGCACACATGCGCTGAGGAGGTCATAAGGTCATAAGGTCATAAGGTCATAGGGGGTAACATCTCACAATTCTCTACAAGCACCCAGAGGATAACTTGGTAATACTGTACAATGTTTTTCTCCCGTCTAGGGAGTTTTTTTGCTTGTCTTGCTTTTCGGGGGTCTACCGGTTCAGTGTTTGTTCATATTGTTTGTATTCTATTTAGTATCTAGTAGTATCTAGTCCAGTTTATAACTCATTATAGGCAGACTGCTCATAACAAGACTAATAATGCATTATGAGCGCATTATAACGGTACACGAAGGAAAGTGTTACCGATAACCGATTACCTATTAATTCCTTGTCATTCTCTCCATCAGGCACAGAGGAGGAACGCATCGCTGTGGAAACGGCCTGCAGCTATGGCTCCAAGCCAGAGGCTTATTCCTCTCCTGTAGCGGAGGACGTCTCCATCGAGGTGACGCTGGATGGGGAAGGGCCACGCATGGGGAGTGACGCGGAGCTCACCTTAATCTTGCGCAACACCAGCTCTCAGCCACGTACTACCACTATCCACAGCCAGGTGGCAGTCATGTACTACACCGGCGTGCTCAAGGCCACCGTCAAGAACGACAGGACTCTGGTGGAGCTATTGCCCAATGAGGGTAAGGCAAAACAGCGAGGGCTACTTTGTATTACGTCTTAGTGACGTCAAGTCAGGTCGTTTTCTTTTATTGCATGCACACGTCTCCCTCCCCTCTCATCTCCTCCCCTCCTCTCTTCTCCTCTCAGTGAAGACCCTGGACTGGGTTCTTGAGTACCAACACTACCAGGACAAGCTGGTGGACCAGGCTGCTCTGATGCTGACTCTGTCTGGCCGGGTCTCTGAGACCCAGCAGGTTCTGGCCACTCAGTTCAGCTTCCGACTCAGGACCCCTGACCTCATCATAAAGGTGAGCCACAACCAATCAGGAAGGAAGAATGAACTAATGTGTTTATCTATCCGCACATCCGTCAGATCTGTTAGATCTGTTACTGTCTACTGATGTAGTACTGTAAATGTTGTGTTTTAATGTTTATTTTTTTTTGTCATCTTCTCCTGCAGCCTGTTGGGGAGGCTGTGGTGGGGAAAAAGATGGCAGCTGAGATTTCCTTCACCAATCCACTCCCACGCACGCTGAAGGGGGTGGTGTTCCACGTGGAGGGGTTGGGCCTGCAGAGCGGTCGACAGATCGCTGTGGGGTGAGAAATAAATATGATAGCTATTTATTTTTCCCACATCCACTACCATCTGTCACACTGACAATGGTTTTGTTTTAAGCCCATAGAAACACTGCGTCAGTCTCGATGACACTAAATGTCATCCTATAATGGGTGATGTTATTCGTATTTTGTCTTCATTATTTGATGTCATTATACTTCTTTCATGTTATGAATATATAGAGTTATACTGAGTCTCTCTCTCTCCTCTCCTCTCCTCTCCTCTCCTCTCCTCTCCTCTCCTCTCCCTCAGTGATGTTGGCAGTCGCTCCTCCGTGACTCTGACAGAGTACTTTGTCCCGGTCCTGCCCGGCCCCAGGAAACTTCTGGCTTCACTGGACTGCCGGCAGCTCACACAAGTCCATGGTGTGGCTAGCATCAATGTGCGGGAACAATGAGCCTGCCTCACACCCCATAGGCCCAGTCGGTACGAAGCACTATTGATGTTGAATGGCGTCTCGTGCTCTCTCTTTGCCTCTCTACCATAACACTGATATTGACTTGGTATTCTACCACCACTTCTAATGTTGTTTTGGTCAAGAGTCCAGACTTGAGACCACAGGAAACTCTTCATGTTAAACTTTAGAGCATTTAGCTAAGCTGGACTGAATGTACAGTCTTTTTATGTATCCTTAATGTTGACATATGTCCATCGTCCCTATTTTACATCATACTCTCATTTCATAAATGACAGATGTTATGACTGGATCACCACATCAGAAGTGCCTACAATATCAAATTCTTTATATATCTTTATATGAGTAGCATTTTAGCACTTGTTCCACTGCGTGTCATTTCAAAATCAGTTTAACTGTTGCACAGAGCATCAACTGTATGACACATGGGAACAATAATATCACGTTACCATGTATGTCCTCCAGAGTTGATTGTTTGTTACTGTATACTGTATGTTTTACTGTAAATCTATCTCAAATATTGGTGGGGGTTTTTGATAAGCTGAAAAAACTGAAACTGATGATATGTTTGTCCATATGCAGTGTGTGCATGTGAAAGAATATTTCATGTGAATAAGTCAGTATTATGAAGTCAAGCTTGGGGAAACTCTGCTCCAATGCTTTCAGAATCTACGTTTTTTTAGCACTATTATATGTGCTGTTAATGTGCACTACTCATTCCACAATCAGCTCAGAATTATGAAGAAAGAACCCAAAGTTGCAGAGTTTAACAGATTTATAATCTGTGGCAGCTACAATACATGTTGTTGAACAGAAGGCTTCTTTGACTGCTTTGATATCAAATTGTTTAATAATTGTAAAAAGGAAACATTGTATGTATCACTATTTACGTTTTTTATATGATGCTATATATGTCAATAGGGTGAATTAAATTAAAATCTGTTAGTGTTATTTATTTCCTCAACTTCTTATGACTGACTGTATGTACTTTAACTTGTTTATTGTTTGTATGGATTTGTGTGAGGAAGGCTGACGGCAACGGGTCATTCAGCACGCAGGCGCACACGCACACACACACACACACACACACACACACACACACACACACACACACGGTCAGTCCAAAAATAAATTGCATGTTTGAAATCAACAGACAAAAAGACAGGCAATCTGACAATAAAGTTTACTAAATGATGCTTGTCAAGGCAAAATCTTGATTCATTTCCAAACAAATTTTATCTTACTTTTGCTGTCTTGCATCGCTGTGAACGGAGTAGATCAGCGCACGTAACAGTATGTAACGTAACATTAATGCAACAATTTAAAGACCCCCTCCAGTCAAAACCTAACATTGTGTGCAAGTAGAATCCGAGGGTCACGATAACACTCAGGGACTGTTGCGGATGGGCACATGGACATTATGTAACATTGACTCATTTATAATACATATAGAATTATTTAAATGTTATGAAAGTAATGTGACAACGGGACCGTATTGTCACGATGGTTTGTGCTAAATGGAACAATAAAAGTGGAAACAAAGTGTTGCAGAGAGGAATATTATTGTTGTTACACCACTGGAAACAGACGTCATTTTTATGCGGCTTTTGACAGAAGCAGACAAACCCGCTCAGAAATCGTTGATTTCACTTCGTAACACACAACAGAAACATGTCCAATTCAGTCATTTCCGTGATAGGTCGCTTCATAGAGGAATACACGACCAGAACACCGACTAAGTTGAAAGTGGTGGATGCATACCTTTTTTACATCCTGTTGACCGGTGTACTGCAGTTTCTATACTGCCTCCTGGTTGGCACTTTCCCATTCAACAGCTTTTTGTCCGGCTTTATATCTTGTGTTGGAGCGTTCATCCTGGGAGGTAAAGTATTTACAGTAAAGTGTTCAGTGTTAACACCTTTTTGAAATAATCAGTAAGTCTCCACTATATACGTATATATGTAGAGGAGACCTAACCCTAAATGCATAGCCTATATCCACATTCACTTGACGACAGCTCAGTGTAATCATCCTTAAAGGGATGTTCCACCTAATTAATTTCATTTTCCTGGTTTGGCCCTGAGTTGATTATTAGCCCTGCCCCAGACAGTTTTTTAGCTGCATCAAAAAAGAGTAAATGGGTTTAGTTTTCATCCTCTTTGGCTACATATTTTTTGCTTCCTTACATACAGAGTAGCCATATTTTGGGCCCCAACTTACGAGAAATGTTTCTTATGTAACAGACCATTGGTAATTCACTGGAAAGTTACCGATAACATTAGAAGAAGTAATCGTAGCCCTCTTTCCCCCCCCCATCTGTACAGTGTGCCTGCGTATCCAGGTCAATCCAGAAAACAAAGGAGAGTTCCTGTCCATATCTCCAGAGAGGGCCTTTGCAGACTTCTTATTGGCGCACACTGTCCTGCACCTAGTGGTCATTAATTTCATTGGTTGAGAAAATGTAATGATTTGGATCCCTATATCAGGTGAGAACGGTACACTGCACACCACCAAGAAAGCTGCATCCTAATTTAGATGATGTTAATTGCAGAACTTTTGCATTTGATCATGCATTTTATATCAATGGGAGAATGTGTGGAAATGTTTTGTCTTGTTTGTTTTGTTCTTCTTTTGGGTCACTTAATGCAAGGGGTAAAATCACTCTAATTGTCATGTAACATTTGTCTAAACATTACTGACATTGTCCTTATTTATCTTATTTCACAGCAAGAGATGTGACCAAAATCCCAGATGCATCTGTCACCTCAAGACAACGTTCATACAGTAAAGATTGTGCCACTCTTATTGGGCCTGGCTGACAACAGAGGGGCAACTCCATAATGTGTCTACATGACAGACAGACAGACATAGCTTAATCCTGTTTGTCAAATTATGTCATTTGTTACTGAAAAGACTTTGTACTGTTTGTATGATTGTTGTGTTTGAATTGAGATTATTGAAATAAAATAAATAATAAAATGACTTGTTGAGGCCACGGGGCTTAACTAACACTAATTAACAATTCATTAATTAATTGATCAATTAATTAATGAACACTAGAATTCAGGCAAGAACAGGAGGCAGTATATCTGAGGCAGTATATCTGTGCAGCCTCAAGTTGGACAATGAAGTACAATTCTGACTTCACGGCTTGAAAACATGGCGGTGACAACACGACTATGAAATCCTCAATAAAACGTCCTATGAATTACCTTTGAATAATCACCACATAACAACGATCAACTGAACATACACTGCTCAAAAAAATTAAGGGAACACTTAAGGGACACATCAGATCTTGATGAACGAATTATTCAAGTTGAAAATCTTTACTGATGTACATGGTATAATTTGTTGAGAACAAAATGACGTAACAACGGTCAATGGAAACCAAAATCATGAACCCATTGAGGGCTGGATTCAAAATCACACCGAAAATCAAAGTAAAAAATTCAAATCACAGGCTGATCCAACTTGTGTGAATTTTATCACGGCAACTCATGATGTGATTCAATTGTGTGTATGGCCCCCGCGTGCCTGTACGCACTCCCGACAACGTCTGGGCATGCTCCTGATGAGTCGGCGGATGGTGTCCTGGGGGATCTCCTCCCAGACCTGGATCAGGGCATCACTGAGCTCCTGGACAGTCTGTGGTGGTACTTGGTGGTGTCGGATGCACCGATACATAACATCCCATAGGTGCTCAATTGGATTTAGGTCAGGGGAAGGAGAGGGCCATTCAATGGTGTCAATGCCTTCTTCATCCAGGAACTGCTTACACACTCTGGCCACATGAGGCCGTGCATTGTCCTGCACTCGGAGGAACCCAGGGCCCACTGCACCAGCGTAAGATCTGACAATGGGTCTGAGGATCTCATCCCGGTACCTAACAGCAGTCAGGGTACCGTTGGCTATGACATGGAGGTCTGTGCGACCCTCCAAGGATATACCTCCCCAGACCATCACTGACCCACCGCCAAACCTGTCATGCTGGATGATGTAACAGGCAGCATTACGTTCACCACGGCGTCTCCAGTCTCTTTCACGCCTGTCACATGTGCTCAGTGTGAACCTGCTCTCACCTGTGAAGAGAACAGGACGCCAATGGCGGACCTGCCAATTCTGGTGTTCTCTCGCGAATGCCAATCGAGCTGCACAGTGCTGGGCAGTGAGCACAGGTCCCACTAGAGGACGTCGGGCCCTCATGGAGTCTGTTTCTGACAGTTTGGTCAGACACATGCACACCAGTAGCTTGCTGGAGGTCATTTTGTAGGGCTCTGGCAGTGCTCCTCCCGTTCCTTCTCGCACAAAGGAGCAGATACCGGTCCTGCTGTTGTGTTGATGCCCTTCTACGACCCTGTCCAGCTCTCCTCGTGTAACGGCCGGTCTCCTGGTATCTCCTCCATGCTCTTGAGACTGTGCTGGGAGACACAGCAAACCTTCTTGCGACCGTGCGTATGGATGTGCCGTCCTGGAGGAGCTGGACTACCTGTGCAACCTGAGTGGGCTGCAGGTACCGCCTCATGCTACCAGTAGTGACAAGGACACTAGCAGAACACAAAACTAGAGAAGAATCATTCAGGAAGGATAAGGAGAGGGCAATTGTCTGTGGCCACCACATGCAAAACCATTACTTTTTTGGGGGTTGTCTTGCTTTTGCCTCTCCAGTGCACCTGTAATCACTTGTGCTTCCTAAATGGGCAGATTGATATCCCTGAAGTTTAACTGACTTGGTGTTACACTGTGACAATTAAGTGTTCCCTTAATTTTTTTGAGCAGTGTATATATATGAAATCATTAGTCTCGACAGATTTCAAATCTGTCTGACTTGCTGAACATTTTCGGCTGCTTGAGAAAGAGTCGCAACATCGAGGCTCACAGTTTTTAGAGCGAGGTGCTGGTCGGCACTTGCTAAACATTGATCCTTTGAAACGGGGTCACAGACTTCTGGATGAGGCTGATCGGTTAATCCTCTAAAACAACGAGGAGAATATTAGTGGCGAAAAAGGAAGGATCGGAATCCAAAACGATCACGGCGCTGGAAGGGGAAATAGATACGTCCCCATGGCGTGACGTTTTACTGGGGTACGGAAGTGCGGTGGTTTCCCATGCGTTTTCCAATCGTCTTTTAAATCTGATGCAAGGTGATAGATGGTGATAACTGCTAACTATTTTGATCATGACACCCACAACTCATGAAAAGGTTTATTGAAACATAACAATAACAACAACAGCGAATGTCGTAGTAGTAGTAATGTTATAGTGAGGGTGAATGGGGACCTATTTGTTAGTAGCTTCAGATTTCCGGGATTTTAACGCTTCCGGCATCAATCCCCCGGGCAGCATCTGATGTCTAGCACGTCTTGGTGAAGTGAGATGATAATTTAGTTTGTATGTCTACATTGGTAACCCTCTTGTTTTCTATGCTAAATCTAGAAAAATAGAGAATTAACATCTTTAAATATTAATCTCAAAATCTATTTGGATTTCAATGCAATATCCTTAGAAAATCTCTTTGATGACGTAAACTAACGGGATTATCCAACATAACGGCACTTGCTACGGAGTTGGACGGCCTTCTCGACTCACCCATCACAATTTAACTTTGATCATGATACGTAAATAAATCCCAATATTTATGTTTCCAGTTTACACTAACCATGTATGGCGTTGATCGTTTGAGAACAAACATTTTTGCAACGTTTTCCAGCAGTACAGAGTAACGCTGCACAAACTAATCGAGGTGAGGAAACACCTGCGCTGATTGTGTTTACCTTGATGAGTGTGCCCTTCTTTACTCCGACCTGCTGGGGGCAGTCCAGCCTCCTCCCCTCCCCTCCCCTCACAACATTTCAGGCAGCACCCCCTCGCGAAATATACTTTCTACGTCC
This sequence comes from Argentina silus, assembly GCF_951799395.1. Lineage (NCBI taxonomy): Eukaryota > Metazoa > Chordata > Actinopteri > Argentiniformes > Argentinidae > Argentina > Argentina silus. Next base: position 22,156,076 of record NC_139660.1, on the reverse strand, counting down.
CTGATGTGGAGGAAAACCTGATCAGAATTCAACGGTGGTGGGTGAGTCGAAAAGGACGTCCAACTCCGTGGCAAATGCCATGATGTTGGATAATCCCACTAGTTTACGTCATCAAAGAGATTTTCTAGCAAAGGACATTGCATTGTAGAAACGTTGATGTAATCAAACAATTAAGGAAAATATATGATAGATATGGAAAACCCATATTGGCTTCACTTTCAGGTTATTAATATTAATTGTGATGTATCAGAGCTACCATAATATGCAACAACAATAATTTTTCCCAACACATCTCTTGACCTTAGTTGAATTGGCTTTTCTGAAAGTATTCATTAGGCAAGTACAGGAACTCTAAATAGACTATATATTACATGCAAATACTTGTTTGTAATGTGTATTCATACAGGTGATGAAGTTGAGTTCTTATCATTTGCAAGTTGGGTACTATCTTGAATACAAGCCAGTTATTATTGGAATCCCTTTGATGTACAAGTAGGTAGCTAGCTATAGCTTAGCCGCTAGACCCTCTTTGCTGCTTTCCTCTGAGGAGGGACTACTATACCATAGCTGTTGATAGTTATCTGAGGTTAACAGTTGGTAGTTATCTGAGGTTAAATGTATGCCTGTTATATTTTTGACAGGTCATGTGTTTCCGACGTCCCATCATCAGATGGATAATGTTGGGTGGTGTGAAGGCAGTGGTCGCTCAGCAGACATTTTGCAGGTAATTCTCCTTTATTCTAGCTATTGATATGTCAGTGGTAAATCTGGATGCTGCAAAGATGGTAATAAAGATCACTTTGTATTAATCTTCTATACCATCAGCTAATATGTTAGCCGTTAGTGAGCGGCGTGATAATGCTTCCACAAATCCTGGTCTGTTCTAGGATCAATCATTACCCCGGAGAAAGCCTGTCAAGCAGGAGGCTGAAGAGTTTCAGATTCAGCAAAGTCCGGGATGGGCTGTTGGAGTGGAAGTATTCCAGGTTAAAAAAGAAGAACCTGATGAAAAAGATTCCCTCTTTGATTCCGTGTCACTCTCGGACCGCCATGGAGTCACTGAGCAGGTAGGTTGACCTGGGTACAGGGCATGTCTCAGTCTGTTGACCTGGGTACAGGGTCTCAGTCTGTTGGGGACATTAAGGTTTTAACACAGCAACGGGTCATTCAGCACACAGGCGATTAACACTTTACCAGACCAGTTACTATACTGATCTTCATTAAAGGTGGTTATGGTAGTGTTTTATTTGATAGCAATAATACAAGCAGTAATAGAACTAATATGATTACTGCATGTAATAACAATTGGCACTTCCTCAGTAATTACTTGAAATAATTGATTTCAAATGAAGTGACACATAATTATTTGGTAATGATTATGTTATTATACTGTTGACCATACTGTGTCAACATGCTTTTAGTCTAGATTTGCCTTAATCTGTACCCCATCATTTTATAAAGTTCCACTTTGTCAACTTTTCACGATGTTAGGTGTTACCCTCTCCAGGCCAGATGAAAGACAGGTTTGAGGAACAAGACGAAGAATCGGATGGCTCCTCTGGAGTGAATGAGGGAGCCAAAGATCATTGCTTGGAGAACAAAGATGTGGAAATCACGGAAGTGCTTTGGGGGCCAGTGGAAGCGTCATCATCCTCAGAAACAGAAGACAGTGACAGTGGGACGGAACATGAGAATTCGCAGGTGAGTTTCAAATGTCTAATAAAGGCCTGTGTTTGTCAGGCTAGATAGTTTTTCATCAAAATAAACTCTTTAGTTGAGCCTATTTCATGGTAGATTTGATGGTTGCAGAGGGAAATGTTGTTTTTCTTTCCTATCAGCACCCATCAGGATGCCTCAGTGTGCTTGAAAGGGGCTATCAGTGACTTTCGCAGCCTTATCTCCATGGTAACTGACTTTTGAACCGAATTGACTTTCCCCTCCATCTCTCTGTAGGCCTGTAGAAACCATGGCGTCTCTGGATGTGACTCTGAAGACTGCAGCACGCTGTTGAGCTCAGATGCTGTTCATTTCGGTGTGTACTAGTGGTGGGGTGGGAACTCTTTTGTTGCCTAGAGCATAATGTGTTATACTGTACGACAGACATGTAGAATGTGTGGTTATTTACTCAACTATGCCTGTAATCATACATTGCCTTTCCAAATTTCAATATTCGCCCACCTGAACAATTTTCATATTTTGTTGCCTCAGGGCCTGAAAATCAATACATTAAATGTGGATTCCTTATAATGATACCAAGGTGTGTAAGCAGTTACTGTACATTTTTTTGTCTGTGACGCAGAAGTATATTCCTGTTTGTTTTTCTCTCTCTGCTAGGTGGTTTTGCAGGGGTTTCCTCATCAGTCTTCCCATGTACCCAGTGTAAGCTCTCCTACACCATAAAGCACTTCTTACATAGACACATGAAGAGGTCTCACCCCGAAGAGTACATCGCCCTGCAGCACTCAGGAACAATCATAGCAGAGTGTTCCCAAACGACCAAAACAAAAGCACAGTTGCACAAGTCTACAGAAACAACACATTCAACGCCTACTTCTCCTAAGTCTCCAGCAGCGTCCGCCGCAACAACGTCAGCTCTGCCTCGAAAATGCCACTCCACCCGTCACGCATGCCCGCAGTGCGGCAAGACCTTCAGCAGAAAATTTGATGTGAAGGTACATCAGAGGAGTCACACAGGGGAAAAACCGTATCAGTGCACAGATTGTGAGAAGAGCTTCGTCAACTCTGATGGACTGAAAAAACACATGCGAACTCACACCGGAGAGAGACCATATACATGTTCCGATTGCGGGAAAGGATTTCGGGCAGCGCACCATCTGACTAGACATAAAATGACACACACTGGAGAGAAGCCCTATGATTGCAATGTATGCAAGAAGTCCTTCGTTACAGCTGTTGATCTTAGAAATCACCAACACCCTGACTTATCCAGAAGGTTCCGGTGTGAGCAGTGTGAAAAGAGTTTCAGCCACAGAGAAAGTCTTAAAGCACACAGGAAAACCCACACAGAAGAAAAGCCTTTTCCATGCTCTGAATGTGACAAATGTTTTAGGTTTTCTCAAGACCTCAAGAAGCATCAAGTTACACATTCAGGAGAAAAGCTGTACAAGTGCCCCCAATGTGAAAAAAGTTTCAGTCGAAAATGGTGTTTGACTTTGCACCAGCGTACACACAGTGGAGAGAGACCTTATCACTGCTCAGAGTGTGGTCAGAGCTTCAGCCTGATTGGGCATTACAAACGCCACCAGCAGACCCACACTGGGAAGAGGACATTTCACTGCACGCAGTGTGGCAAGAGTTTCTTCAGAGCCGAACACCTGAAGTACCATCTTCGCATACACAGTGAGACCAAAATGTATACCTGTTCAAATTGTGGCAAAGGTTTCAATCAGGATTCAAACTTAAAACGGCACCAACGGAGCTGTGTAAAACCACCCAAGCAAAGTCATAATGTATCATAATCACAGGCATGATTGATGATATTGAACATGGATATAAAGAGCGATGTAAACATGGGTGGGGATTATTATGTATGCTGAACAACATAGAAGGAAAAAAAAATTTTGGTCATATTTGGATGCCCCCCATAGCTGTATAATAACTGTTATTACAATAGTCAAAACATTCTGTTAACATGCTAATTATTGATTTATTTTACCTTTGTAAGAGATACCTTTTACACAGTACATCAGTGTTTGCATAGTCCTGGAGTTGAGATGTTTGTGTTACAAGTCAAAGTCATCCTATGAACAGGATGTAAATTGTACAATAAAATGCTTCCAAGCATCCTCTCAACAGTGCACATATCAGAACATAACAATAAAAATACAATAATAACACAGTAGTCAATAAGTGTAATAGGCATAAGTGTAAATAAGGCAATACGTTTGTGGGTGAGCAGCAAGTAGTGCAGGTAGGCAGTGAGGGTTAGCTATTCAAAACTCTTATGGCCTGAAAGTGGAAACTGTAGAAACTGTCTTGTTACTGGTCTGATTTAAGTGGAATAAGGTCTGTTCTCCCCTGTTTTATGGGCTGAAGGTAGAAACTGTCTTGGTATCTGTCTGATTTAAGTGGAATAAGGATTGTTCTCTGTCAGATAACAGACATGTGAATAGAGAAATGAGCTTTGTATTTGTATTCTTCAGCCAGAGTTAAGTTTCTACTCTGTTATGATGACAATGATTCAATAAACATCATCAAAACACTGGCCCACAGTATTGGTACCTTGGTAACAGCTTTCATGTTATTTCGTTGATAGGATATTAAGTAGAACATGGGGAAATGATAGAGATTCATTCTTGTTTGCTGTCACTGGCCTCTCTGTGGTTGACATGCAGTGTGTGTCTGCTAAAGGGATCCCTCCTCTTCATTACTGTGAGAAAGGACTTCTAGAGTCATTCCATAACCACACAAATCTCACCTGTGGCCATTTCCAATGGATACCTCTGTTTTGGCTACCACAAATACTTTGGCCTCACACAATATTTGTGAAAGTTTACTTTAATATATCAGCCAAAGTAAGTAATTTACAGTATTTAAATGGTTTAAGAAAGTTTACAAATCAATACTGAATTACAAATACAGGACAATGTCATGTGACCGTATAGTATACATACTGTATAGTAGATGCATTCATCTTAAGATAAGGATGGTGCCATTAGGACAGAGCTGATGTGGACTGAGATTATTTTGATCCATGTGATCCGTCTCATGGCAGTCAATGCACCCTTATGTGTGAGAGAGAAGGAATCAGAAGGAAACAGTTTAGTTTTTCATTGATTTGGACATATACAATGTAAAACAAATAACGTCAGATATACCAGGCCATAAGCAACTTTTCGGCAGATTTCTCGTGGAATTAGGGGCAGATCCAGTTTTTTTTAAAAGTTTTTTAAAAGAGGTGGTGGGGGGGGGTGTCCATAATGACATACCAGTACACTCTGAATCTCGTTTTCAGCCAATTATTTTTGTTATCGTAGAACACACAAAAATGATCAAAGCAAAGGCGATGTGAAATATTATCTTTAATGTTCTCTGAATAACAAGTTGCATGGTGCAATATGTATTGAACAAAATCATGCCAGTATTTCCAAATTATGTATTGCTTGTACAATATGTGGATGGAGAACCTATACAGATATATTCCACAAGTAGTTTAACTGTGGTATTCTATCTAATTTATAACAATGCAGAAACATAAGCAAAAAGGTCGCCACTGACATAGGCTACATGTAGTTTTAATGTTACGACCACGCTTAAAACAAGTGTAACACTGCTGTTACTGGCAAGTGTGCTCCATTTACTTATGAAAAAGAGATTGGATTAATCTACTGGTACAGTAAGCCACTGTTAAACATTTTATGTTTGTTCCTTTCTATAAACATGAACAACTGTTTCAACATCTATTTCCATGCTGTGATGCATGTTCATCAGGGTCCTGAAAGCCGACCTTCTCCCATTCTATTGCGCAGGTAGTTTTTGACTCGTCGTTGGCAAGAAAATGAGCGTTCTGCCTCACAGCTTCCGACTGGAAGAGTACAGCCAATCCTCAACAGAGTGCAGATATATGGAAAGATGTCTTTGTCAGCATGCTTGAGGCATTCCGTCATGTTTAGTGAAGACAAGGACTTTTCTGGCTCTCTGGACCTCCAGTTGTCCTGCCACTCTTTTACCTCAGCTCACAGTGAAATGATGCATCAGATACTTGGCCTTTTCACCTTCACTGAGATCTTCCCAGAGCACAGTACCCTGTAGAATGTCACCTACATCATAGTGAGTAATTGGGACTGCAGACTCAGTTATGTCTGGAGTCTGGACGGTGGCCATGGTATGACCATGAGACTGGACTCGGGCCTTTGCGATATCTGGACTTGACACATTGTGGCACTTTGTGACATCTGGACTTGACACAGTGTGCTTTGTGCTGACTGAAGGATCAGTGATATCAGAAGGTGTGTGTTTTGTGATGGCTGAGAGATCAGAAGGCTGGGCTGGGGAGGCATCAACTTCTGGAGCCTGGACTGTAGTACTTGTGGTGGCCGCAGCCTGGACTTATGACCGGTGGTTGACTTCTGGAGCCATGAATGATGGGGGATCAGTAACCACTGCAGAGCCTGGGTTGGAGCTGAGAAAAATTATTAATAATAATAATAATAATAATAATAATAATAATAATTAATTAATCCATTAGGAATGTGTACCATAACCCTGCAGTTTCATCAGGTAAACTGTATTGATGTATTGGCAGGAAAGACAACATCAAATAAATATTGTCAAGACTTATGTAATGCTCCTCTCCAACATGTCCAGGAAAAAGATGAGTAGCTGAGTTACAACTGGATGGAAGGTTGCTGGCAGGGACTTTGTTGATCAGATAGCCTAGTTTTGTGCAGCATTCTGACCATTCCATGCACAGCAACCGCATCAGCCCAAGTGCCTCACCGACTCAGTGCTGCCAGGTATTCCGGTGTGGCAAACTCATCAGCATCCTAAAAGTACGTAATAGAAAAACTGTGCACGCTATGGAAATGTATTTAGGGTTATGGTTAGATCTAGCCAAACATTGTGCGGTCGCTACGTTTTCTTACTTTTCTTCCTATTGTATAATGTATCTTAAAACGTCAGTAAACATCAACCACTACTTTAGCCTAGGCTAGGTGCCCCCCCTCATGAAAAAAAAAAAAAAAAAAAGAAGAAAACTATACGGAAATATTATGAGTGCCAGGAATGGAATTTTTACGTTACCCTATTATGTTAGTGCGTAAGAGAAACTTAGATCTAGATCTATTTCACCGTTTTTTTTCCGCCAAAAAAGGGGGGGTCTGGACCCCTCCTATAGATCCGCCACTGGGATTTGTGTGTTACTGTTGGTATGCTACAATGTATAGCAATGAAAAACGTGTTTCACGCCTACCTTGGATCATATGTTCCTCTCAGTCAAGACCAAAGGGAACGGAAACAGATTTGTAGTTGGTGCAGGTATTGCTGTGTAAGGATAAGAACAAGTTTAATAGTTTATATTAGTTGCGTATAGCGAGCGCCACATGCAGATCTCTGATGGTGGGTTAATTTAAAGTTGATCTCATAACATTCACTGGGAATAACCGCCCCAACTGACACAATTCCTCAGCAATTCACCCACAGAGGGCGTTAAAGCCCACTGTATATGTTTCCAGCCTTTGGAAGAAAGTGAATCTGTGAATCTCTATCAACTGGCAAGCGTTCGAAGGAAGGACTGTGATGAAAACTGGGATCTTCTGTTCTTCTGCTGTGAACCAGTACCAGTCTGTGTCGTTAATCTCCAGATGTGTCATTGACACAGTGAAAATGCGATCCTGTCTGTTGACGAGCAGATCGACGGTCCTGAGATGTCCCCCCTGCAGACAGACAGGAGTTCCCACTCCTTAACCACATCTTCTCACTGTCACTGAAGGAGCACTGGACCCGGACATCGCCCTCCTCCTTAACAAACACCACGTTATCCCTCATCCACAGATATGGAAAGCCTGAAATATGGAATAAAACAAAAATAGACTATACAATACAAGTCTTAAAGGTGAAGTATGTATAAAAAAAATAAAAATAAAAAAAAGGCCAGTGCTCAACCTTGACACTATAGTTTAAAAAGCTCTTTGTTTGGACCAAAACAGCGCTATTCAATGAACATTCTTTATAATGTGATCCAAGTTCTTGGTCGTTAGCAATTTATCATGGCCATTACATTTAAAACTTAAATTTACATACTGGACCATTTACAACTTAGCTCCTATTATGCACAATGTTCAAGAGGCTCTCCGAAATGAAAGCATGATCCAGACTAACTCTCACCTGCAGTGATAGTCAGAGAAAAACATGCCATGACAGTAGTGTTCCTCCAATATCCACAGAGCACACACACACCCCCGTATCCCAAGTCTGTAGGTTCTGCATGGCCACAATGAAGACATGCTGGCTGGGGTCATCTGTGTCATTGTCACCCCTCCGTGCCACAGAGCAGAGTCATTGCACACGATGATGTCTAACTTGCCTATAATCCTGCACCAATATTTCATATTCTACTCTCGTCTTTATCATAGGAACACAGAACCGAGAGAGACTGGCCCCTGTGGAGAGTGACCTGGCTGTCTATTGTGCTGTTCTTGGGTCCTGTTGGGGGGCAAAAACCACATATATTGACAGAGATGAATCACTCAGAACAAGCAAGATAACTGGTTTCAAATCAAACCTGGTATTACACTACATTGTATGGGAAATAAGGCATTCAGATGAGTGGAGTGAGACAGACATGCAGTTTTTCAGCATGCAGGGCTGAGCAGGTTACCTCATGGTAGCACATGGATGACCTGGTGCCCGTGGTCTTCTGCTGAGTTATAGATCTCCTGGCCGATGCTCTCAGAGACCCACTGCATGTCAGAGAAGTTCTGGACCAAGAACACACTGAGCGGCCAGTGATCTTGTTCAGGCCTATCTCTAAAGCACTGGTGCCTCCGATGGCATACAGAGAGGCACCACGTTTACATGTAAATACACCAATGTACAGTGTCTGTGTAAGTAATGGGACAGTAAACCATGTTTTTTTTCTTTTGGCTCGATACTCCAACAGTTTGGACTTTAAATCAAACAATTACTATGAAGTAAAAGTATTCTCAGCTTTTATTTGAAGGTATTTGTGTACATACTGGTTTCACCACCAACAGTTTTTATACATAGTCCCTCTATTTCAGTGCACCAAAAGTAATGGGACAGATTCATATAATGTCCAAATTAAGGACTCATGTTTAGTATTTGGTCTACAATCATGCATGCAATAACTGCATTGACTCTTATACTCTTATGCCTGCACAAACGATATGACGGAACACATCTGACTTAACAGATACACCTGTTAAGCCAATTGTCCCATTACTGTTGGTGCCCTTAATTAGGGGGACTCTATATAAACACTTTTGTAATTTCTAAATGGTGAAACCAATATGTACACAAATGCCCTAAGATAAAAGCTGAGATCTCTACTTTAACGTCATAGTAATTGTTTGATTTCAAATCCAAGCTCTTGGAGTGTAAAGCCGAAAGAAGACAAAATGATTCACTATCCCATTATACATGCTGGACACTTATCTAAATCATCATCAGAATCTTGAAGTAAAAAGAAACTGGAGAAAATAGAGATATTATAATCTTTCTCCTCAACCAAGAAAATGACAAAACATTTAGTATGTGGCTTGAAAAGACCTAAATGATTTGGGGTTTTTTTGTACTAAAGTTGGAACTGACATTATGGGAAAGAAACATTACAAGCTTAGTTTACCACTTTTTGGCTTTTACTGTGTTGAATGAAATCCTATTCTCTCTGCACCCGGCTGCCGTGTGTACCTGCCAAGTTTTTGGACATAACCTCCTAATAGAGCACATCATTCATAGTGGCTGAGATCAGGTTTAGCTTTTCCTATGAAGCTCCCTTGCCAGTACCGATGGTTCTAAGAGAAATGGGGTGCATTCTTAGAAGCTCTACTGGTTCCATCAAGTCATCCAGGGACATTCCATCTGTGAGGACAATCACAATCTGGGGCACACCGTCATTTGCCCGGCTGCTGTCAGCCCTCCGAAACATACCCATCATGGACCTCAAGGTCCAGTCATGCTGACACCGCCCCTTTGTTTAATATAGTGAATGGACCTCAGGAATCCAGATTGAGTCAATTGGTGATTGCCGAACCTGAGCAATAGTCTTGGAGCAAAACTAAAACTCATCAGGCCGATTCTTATATGGGGACTCACAAATAAATCTTGTATCAGGATTATGAAGCTCAGTTGGTTAATTTGCGTTTTGTGCCTTCAGTGTCGAGGTTACGAGTTCTCTTTGGGCCACATGGCACTTCAATATCTTTTTTTCAATATTATTATTGATCTTATTGCAATACTACAGCATTATTGAGAGTTGTCCTAATCTCCTGTTCAGTCACTCTCTACATTAAGTTGCCCCTATGCCTGTGTAGTAACACTACAATTACACTATTAACCCAATTGTATCAACATAGCATGATGTTAAACAGTACGTTCATAATTGTTATATTGTTTAATGGAGTTGAGGAGGTTTGTGTTATTACATAGGTAGAACAAGGACTGTTCCTTATCGCACTTGTGTAATAACATAAACTGCTCAACCCCATACACCATGTAGTTACCTAATTATTGTGTAACAACATATTAATAAAATTTTTTATATTATTTACTGTATTACTACACAGGTATTTGCCTGTCATGACAACAACAGCAATATATGTTGGCTAATAGAGCAAACAGTCTGGGGCGACCAGGTGAATACATGTGTAGTATCACTGTAATTACTATAGTAGCAACATTGTATTAACACACAAATACACAGATACATAGTCTGGTGGTATAGGGGTAAAGTGTTACCCACTGTTCTTTACCCGTTGTCCTTATAATGACATACTTACTGTAGATAGAAATTCATATATAGTCTGATATTGATTAAGGGTGCCCAAATGATGCTTACCTGAGTCATCATGGAAAACTAAACTAAAAGACAGTTCTTGACCGTCTGTAGTCGTTAATCTGATTTAACAAAGTTATCTTCTATCTTTAGCCAGAGCATATTGTCTGTAAAATGTCCATGGAAATTGCGATGGTATCACAGCGCAAAACACACATAGCCTAGGCCTACAGTGCATAAACACACGTGCACAGATGAAAATGCACACGCAGTGTGTGGCCTCACACGTCACAATTATCATCATCATCATCATCATCACTTACTGGATGAACATTTCCTCTGATATTCTTAAAAAACGGATGATCATATTTTGAATCTCAACAACAACAGGCCTCCAATCATAAGTATTTGTTAGAGTACAAATGTACAAATGTACAGTACTATGCATTTGCTTAGATAAGCCAACATTTACAGAAGACACTTTTTTGGGGGGCTTTTACACACTAAAGGCTTGACCTGATTCATACTGTGCTGGCTCAGATGTTTTTCTTGCACATTTTGTTTCAGCAACTATTGTGTATGCATAACCAGGCGAGCACGGTACAGCTCAGCTCGGTTTGGCTCTGTAGTGTACAGCAAATGAGTGTGTAGAGGGTCTTGGCACATGCTTAATGAGTACCACCCTATGACGTCCTTTAATCTGATCCCTATCCCCTGCTACTATTGATCCAATGCCTGTGCTAAGATGTTCCTTCTATCTCCAAGTAATGTATATCCTCTGTGTTTACAATTATAATGTCTCCTGCTTAAATAGGGTCTCTTTAATTCAATAACCCTGAATGATGCCATCAAGTTGCCATTGACCCGCTATATTTGTTTGAAGTAAGTTGGTTTTAAAAAGGGTCTTTTGAGAGAGTCTGGACATTATGGATTTCCAGGTCGCCAACTGTGCACAGAAACGAAATGTCAATGATGCCACTGTGTAATTTGTTTTTCCATTTTCAAGTTCACCTGTGTCCTTGTCCAGTTCACTAAAAGCCCTATTTGTTAACCTTAAAAAAAAATAAAAAAAAGCCCTCCAAAAATCGGATTATTGACTTTGTCATCCCCTCTGAAAACCAATTATTGTACACCATCACACAAGGATTATTTCCAATTTTACAGAATATGTTTTGACAGGTTGTTTATATTTAGGGAAAGCTGCTTGTTTTTTGTATTCATATTTTCATAGATAAATAGTCATACCCACGTTCCCTATCAACTGTCTTTGTGTATCCACACCTGGCCACCAATATTGGACCTGACGAAAGCCAACTACTTAGGAAACAAAGCTTACTGGTAGGTCAACTGTATACTGTTGTTAAAATAGAGCCAGTGCCTTTAATACATCACAGCCTCTTTCCTGGAAGATTCATATTAAAGCAATAATTTCAAGAGATGATAGATGATCCCACTTATTGTGATGGAGGGCTTGTCAAATCATATGTGTCAAACTCTATCATGTCAGAATTCTTATGTTGTTGTTTTTTTCCTGGCTTGTGGTTTCGTTAGTGTACATATTTGTGTTCATAGTTTTATAGGTTGCTCCAAGGATATTGGTTTAAAAATTCCAAGAAATGTTTACTGCCATTTCCCGGATTCCTTTAATCCCATGCGCTGTTAGACAGACATTTTAATGTCATCGAGGTCGAGCCACTTGAGAACAAGCCGCTCTTTCAGAATGTGTCTCTGAGTAAACTATAGCATGCCTTGTTCTTGTCTCTTGAACATAACATCTTTTATGATCTCAGCTCTTTGGGACAATACATCAATTATCTATCATCATTTATTTCAACAAATATAGCAACACTCTTTAAACTGTCTGTTTCAACACATTTATTTTAAACTGTCATGTTGACTGTGGTCACAGTTTGCTGGATGGTTAGTAAAAGGGTCAGTAAAAACCTTTTCATAGATTACTTTAAGTGTCCTATAATCATAATAAGAAATCTACCAACTCGGTGATGCACAGCACCACGGCATTGGCTAGAGCTATCCAAACCAGTAACATGATTGTACAGTATAGGCTGATAGCCACCCTCTGATTCTATCTGTGAAGCCTACTAGGGTCACATAGAGTACAGTACAGTAAACTGTCACATTCACACTCACGGTCTGGAAACATCCAGAAAAGTGGTCCCGTAGTTATTTGGGTCGTATAAACAAATGAAGATAATACTAAGGAATCCTTGATTTTGACCATGTTGGCTTTTGAACCAGTAATTTGTGCAAAACATCCAGTACTTCTCATTAAAAACACCCCCTGGCCACACTCACACACAAACACGCACAAACACACACTTTTCACTGAATATGAAACAAATGTTTTTCTACATTGTATATTTACATACGGTAAGGAAGCCACCCAAATCTAGCAAGGAAGTACTGATACAATTTCTCCCAGAAACATTTGCACCTCTGCTGTGCATCCAAAAACGTCCCTCTGGGTAACAACATCACAAAAATACATCTAAATTAGGTAGAAATATCTTTTCCAATACATGGTACACTAGGCCTATATTTAGAAACATATATTCACTTGCAATAAACAAAAAAACTTGTCCTTATGCTCAATAAGTGCAGTTTCCAATTTGGCACGAAGATACAACAATTTGATATGTTCACACAACTAAACATATGCATAATCCCAGTTTTCGAATAAATGAAAAACAAACACCAAAGAAAGTATAGAAAAAAGGTGTTTCTCATACTCAGTAGTCAGAAAGCAAAGCCAGCAACCAAAGTACTATGGTGGGTTTATTCCCATATTTCTTAGCTGAGCTTTTCTGTGCACAACATTCCTAAGCCTCTGAGAAACATCCACATCCATTCGTAGCTGTCCTCTCACTCGAGTGTGATTCCATCCAGTGAAACTCAGGCTGGAATTCAATCTAATTGCCAGATGTTTATTTAACATCTTTGTTTACAATCGACTGCCTGCGCACACACAACTTATTCTGAAGGCTTCCACCTCTGTGCGGAGTCTATACGGTAGATGTTGGATTTTTTGAAACCATTTTATGACATGAACATGATTGGTGTGAATGATTTGACCATGGGAAAAGAACGCTACTGCCTTCGGTACATACTGTAATGCGGGTCAATTGAATTGAGTGCCACTAACAGGACTGGTTCTCAGTGTGTGGTTGGACAGACTGCCGCTTGGGGCACAGTATCTTAGCAAAAGCCCTTCGGAAGCTACTGTGACAGAGAGGGTACAGGAAAGGGTTGATACCAGAGTTTAGCCACAGGAGCCAGAAGGTAATCTCGTACCAGTGGCGCTCCACACACTGACCGCTACAGGCCGCTCGGATAATCATCAGCAGGGTGTAGGGAGCCCAGCAGATCCCAAAAATGCACACGATGATGGCCAGGGACTTGGCAATCTTTTTGTCACGGGACAGGCGCGATCCCGGTTTGCTCCTACAGGGTGTGCCGGAGGGGGCCTGGTTTTGGAGAAGAAGGCTGGAGATCTTCCTGCACGGCGGGGGCTTCATCCTCTGCATGAAGTAGTGGTTGCTGCTGGGCTCCCCGCTGGAGGAGGGCGACAGCTCCACGTCCTCCTCTATCACCGCAGAGACGGAGGCGGGCTCGCTTGACGACACCTTGCGAGTCTTGACGAAGAACACTGACAGAGCCGCCCCGTCCCTGGGGGTAGCTCTCCCCCTCCGTGATGCACTGGCATCCTCCTTGCGGATGGCCCTGATCTTCGTCCTGCGGTGGATGTTCAGGTAGATGCTCAGGTTGAAGAAGGCCACAGAAAGGAAGGGGGAGAAGAACTCAAAGGTGGAAGCACTCAGCAGGAAGTACCAGGTGCAGTAGAACTCCGCGAAACACTCGTCGGCGGGGACGATACTTTTCCCGACCATCAGCTCCCAGAAGATGATGGCAGGGCCGTAGAGGAGGAAGGCCAACACCCAAACAGCCACCATCTTGCCAACAGCCCGATGGGTCATGCTTTGCTGTGCTCTGTACTTCACCTGTGACATGAAAATCATACACTGTGTGTCATAATACAATTATACTGTAGTGTAATATTACATCAAATGTGATAATTAGAATGTAAATCATGTGGTCAAATTCAAAAGAATATGGTTCTTTGTGCACTTTTTGATTGAAAGCCATTTGTATCCATGTGTTGATCTGGTACTGTATTGTATTTTGGAGCTACAGTATATGGGGTATGTTTTTTTGCTATCAGTGATGGATAGAGCCCATGTGTGATCCGGTAAATAAATGCAATTCCATTGAGTCAGAAAGCCAGAGGAGAACGAGAGTGATTCTCGACCCTACTACAGAAGAGTGTTAAAGGAGGCACATCTGTCTTCTCCCTCAAATAGAGCCTCTCTCTCTCTCTCTCTCTCCTTCCTTCTCATCACTATTCTCTTTATCCAGGATTCCCCTTTTTGTTTCTCTCTCCACTTCCATTTCACTTTCTCTCCCTCAGCTTTCTATTTATCTTTGCCTCATTCTGTCCATTCTGTCCCCTATCCCCTATATTCAAATTTCTTGCAATTGCTCTTTTTCTCGACGTCTTTTGCTATACTGCACTGTGTTGCCATAGCTGTGTCTAGGTTGACTGACATTGTGCCTTATAAACAACTTCAAACAAGTGTGCTTTGTTGTCAATCATGGAGATTAGCTCTCACAAGATCAGACAGCAGCTGTTCAGACTACAGAGGCATGTCATTTCACATGAACGCCACTGATTGCATCATACTACAAACAGTATGGACGAAATGCTTAATGTGTCTATAATACTTAGTTATTGGCAGAGAGGAGATTTGTTCATTGTACATAGGAACATCAGGAGACTAGCAAGGAGCAAAATTCCTTTTCACCTTTGCAGAATGCTCTAATGTAAAAAACTAAATTAGCGTACATAATGACATGCCCCCTGCAGCTCCACCTAATTGAACGCTGCAAACATCATCAACCTGCACAAAAAAGGTCTCCCTGATAGCTTTTAAGCACTGAGATGTGCTGTGTCTCTCATACGCATAGACGTGAATACACATTATCCTACACAACAATATTGCGTAACCAGACCTTTTAGGCTATCTGCATTTCATCCCTTGCTCAGGATGTCACTGCACAGACACAGGGCCAATGATAAATAGGTAAATGGATAGAGTCACATTTCAACCATGTTTGATAACCCTAACCCTAACCCTTGACAGTATATTTTTGCATTACCCACTGAAACCAAACCAAGTCTGAATGAAGTTCAGAATAAAGTTGAAATAAATCCACAATGTGCTTTGTTTGACTTTCCAAAGAACACAGTAGGAATTCTATATTCGGACATAATTGGTTGCTTTGCCTCCTTGAGCACGCTTTATAAACACTCCCGTCGGAACATGGCAGAAAACATGTTTCTACTCCGACTGCGTTAAATGTCCTGCTAACTGTCGCTAATGGCCTCCTGTTGAATGAACCACGGAGTCATCATCCATCATGATGTTGCTTTGGTAGATGACTACTGAAGTGATCATAATTCATATTCAATTCCACCAGGAAATGAATCACAGCAGCTTCAAAGTGCTAAAACCCCGTTTAGAACACAGCATTTTGTTGTTGCATTGTCTGTCCAAGATTTTATCTTTTCATGATTCTTGCTGTTCCTGGGGTAAGGAAAATCAATATTTGTGTTCTATAACTCAGTCATGAACAAAATGAATATGCCAAAACTAACAGTTGAGACCAATGACTGTGAAAGAGTGTGTTGTTCTGTTATTGGTCTGCTTAAGCAGCATAGCTGTAGGACAATTCTAGAACAACTGTTTCCTCAACCACAATTTCTTCACCCAGAATCCTACTCTTGTCTGTCATATTGTAGTCTAATGGTATGAAACCAGGGACCAGGGGAGCATGCTGGACCGTCCCACATAGTGTGGACCTCCAACAGAGCTCATTCAGTCACTGCCTGTGACTTAACCACGTTTTTTTACCAACAATTTAGAGCCATAGTGACTCACTCATTATTGACCTTTTGAGCTAAGGGATGGAACATTGTTGTTTGTGTGTGTGTGTTTGTGTGTGTGTGTGTGTGTGTGTGTGTGTGGTCGTGTGTGTGGTCATGTGTGTGTGGGTGGGAGGAAGTGTGTGTGTGTGTGTGTGTGTGTGTGTGTGTGTGTGTGTGTGTGTGGTCATGTGTGTGTGGGTGGGTGGGTGGGAGGAAGTGTGTGTGTGTGGTGTGTGTGTGTGTGTGTGTGTGTGTGTGTGTGGTCATGTGTGTGTGTGTGTGTGTGTGTGTGTGTGTGTGTGGTCATGTGTGTGTGTGTGTGTGTGTGTGTGTGTGTGTGTGTGTGTGCATGTCACACAGTTACTCCACTATACTCACTGCTCTAGTGACTGACAGGAAGCGGTCATAACTGATGAGGACGATGTTGAAAACTGAGGCAGTGCAGAGCAAGTAGTCCATGACAAGCCAGAGCTTACACAGGCCCCTGCCCAGCATCCAGCGCCCTGTCAGGTTGTAGGGGATGTACAGAGGGATGCAGAAGGCGCCTGCGAAACACACATTGTATAAAGGGACTGTACACCCAACACATTGTATAAAGGGACTGTACACCCAAACAATGCTTTCATAAACTCATTTTCAGTCAATGAGCCTCTCTGTAACAGTAACAATGTATCTATTAAAGAATTATGAGTGATGTGTTATTTTTTGATCAATTTGTATTCATTTAACATCATTATCCTGTATACATGTGTTAATTTGTTTTCATATATGCCCTAATGGAAAACTTTCATAAACAATGAGAAAACATTAATTTTTGCTATGATGAGGAACTTCTAAGTGCTAAAAAGACTGTTTACATAAAACATGCTCAAGTCCCCACATTTTCCATTATGACACTTAATCCCTGTATAACCTGAGGTGAATGAACACACCCAACTGAAACCTTATAATGGTTGGTTTCACAGTGGTAAAATAGGCAAGGTATGTATAATAAATGTTAATGTTTAAACAAGTAGCCAACGGATTACAACTATAGCCTAGGCAATGTAGGCTATAGGGACCAGCAACTGAAAAACATAAGCTATTTAAAAAACAGTTTATATATAGATAGATAGATAGATAGATAGATAGATAGATAGATAGATAGAGTAGGGACAGATAGATAGATAGATAGATAGATAGATAGATAGATAGATAGATAGATAGATAGATAGATAGATAGATAGATAGATAGATAGATAGATAGATAGATAGAGTAGGGACAGATAGATAGATAGATAGATAGATAGATAGATAGATAGATAGATAGATAGATAGATAGATAGATAGAGTAGGGACAGATAGATAGATAGATAGATAGATAGATAGATAGATAGATAGATAGATAGATAGATAGATAGATAGATAGATAGATAGATACTCACCAACAAGAAAATCTGATATAGCAAGGTTTAGAAAGAAATAGTTGCTTTGATTCCTCAGACTCTTGTCCACAATGAAAGCCAGGATAACAAGCGCGTTACCAGCCACAACCACGACCACCAGAGTAACCATCAGAACAGCCAGAATCACCATCACGTACCCCGGGAGAGCAGCTCCGGCTTCGTGGACGGATGCAGAGTCCATGGTAGTGAAGTTGGAGCTCGTATTGGATTGCGGGATATTCGCTCCCATGATTAATCTAAAGACAAAACCATCACAGCTGACTCTTGAGTTGTTGAAATAAGAGTGGAGCTAAACAAAACGATGTCTTTCCATATACCCCCCATCCTTAAAATGTGTCAGTCGAGGTATTGCAATTAGACTACAAGTATGAAAAACGAACGCTTCTCTTTGAGCGTTTGAGGCACGTTCACTGGCTGTATACTTAAATTGTCCATGCCTTCTGTCCTGTAAAAGCAAGGAGCACCGATGGATTGTCGGGAGGAGGTGGCGGTCTGCTCAAGGAGTGAACTATTAGGCTATTTTGGGAAAATATCCACCAGTTCAGCGTCTAAGGTATTTTCTTCTGTTTCTGAGCGCTATGGGAGCAAATGTAACGCTTCTGAGAGCTGCCAAGTCAGTCGAGACTATCAGCGCAAATTGCCGTAGAAAGCTGTCCATTTTAAGCTATTGACTGAAAGTGACAACTTTTATGATAAAAAAAAAATGATTTTGTGAAATAGGTCTACAGCATAGTGTAATTAATACCTATCATACATATTACATAGGTATGTATGACATAAAACCCATATTTATAGTGGACAACCCCCCCCACCTCTCTCTCTCTCTCTCACCCACGTAATTGCCCAGTTGGTGGCAGGCAGAGTTTTCAGTGAGTCCCTACACCAGATAGGCTCAAAATCATGACCTTTGTAATTGACGGCAAACATCAAAGCATAATTGTGCAAGAGGGGATATGTATTTTAAACCACACTGCACTGTGTATGAGACTCATGTGTCAAATAAAATACACTATGTCCTTGGGGCTGAAAGCTGCTAAGCTTCTGAAGTATCTTCAAAGAATAAGATAGACAGTTTCATGCATTGTTTTTTTTTTGTGTTTTATTATTAGATTTTTAAAGACAAAAAATGGTGCTTAGTAAATCTGGCCCCACGTGTAGAAGCTCTGCCTGCCCTTGAATCAACCTCACTGTTTAATGTTTCATTGTCCCCTTATAATAATACATTTCATCCATGGTAGACTCCTTCTCAAAGACACTGCCACCCCCCTTGACGTTTGATCCTCCAGAAATGAGAGGACTGAACCCTCAATTCTGTGAACAACACATCGGCCCACTTCACGGAGAAGAAAAATAACTGATGTATTATTAACATCCCATTATTCTTTTCTTTTTACTCAAGGTCTCTTCAGGACAAAATAATATAGGCCTACTGATGTGATTGTCCCCCAATAGATTCATTCATCATTACGTGTATCAATCAACATACGAAAGGCCAGTGTTCGTTACATGAAATTCAAATGAAGCATTTTCATGCAAAGTGAATTCCACCCTGTTGATTTAAATATATGCAATATATGTCAGTGCCAAGAGAAACATTTTCTTTTAAAAATGGGGGAATTTTACGCCAACCTCCTATGTGTTAGTTCAGTAATTGTCTGTCTGTGGGTGCTTGTAAAGTTCAGCCCATTGAAGATGTCCACTGAGGATAATCATTTTCTCTCTTTACTAAAAGCAATGGGCATTGGCTTCCCACAGATAAACACCATTACCAGTAGAAAAACATTCAAGTCCATAGAGTCACTTCAATCAAATATTAAATAAAATGTAAACAATTTATTGACACATACACAATCAAAAGACGGGAGAACTGGGTTCTGAAAGTGTCAATTTAAAAATAAATTATGTTATTCAGTGTGAAGTGTTCATTTAGCTGTGTGAATCTGCCAAAAGATATTTGTAGATATCTGATTGAAGTGTTGTGGTAATTCAGTGTAATGACAGCTCTTCAGTGACAAAGCACACAGCGACATGGAATAAACATGCCATTAAGGTACAATTACCTACTGTAGATGAGCAGGCAGGGGGGTCATGGATGCTGACATTACTGCACTGTTCTGTCATTTTCCTTTTCAGAACATTGTACACCGCATGAAATGAAATTCATTACATGTACTTAAACTTGAACACATCTGAGCCTCAAGCCTACTCGTCAAGTGTATAGAGGTGACAGGTATCACAGGGAGTATTTTTAGGCAGTACTCCTTGGCAGTCTAGCATGTCAGTGTGTTTAATATGCAGACTGCACAGTGCCCTTCAGTGATGGAGCTTGAGTGACACAAAAATTCAGAGGCAAGGCCAACCCCCAGAGGAGAGATAAAAAAAGTAAATCTTCAAACAATAGAAGCAGTGAAAAGATGAATTAATATTTAACACGAGTGAGGTGGACATCAAAAAGCAGCGGATGAGGGGGGCAGGCGTGTGTGTGTGTGTGTGTGTGTTTGTGTCTGTGACAGTTTAGACCAATCTATATTCAAAAAGCTTTTTTGGCAAATAAAAAAACAATTGGTCACAGCCACTTCATCACACCTTGATAGAGCAACATTGCATGAATTGCTTGTATAATCTGAAAGCAAATGACGCCTAAGTGGAGGTGTGGAATTACGACGTACATTTCAGAGCCATGTATTGGTAAAAATACACTCCATGGGAAAAGGGACTGTTGGCAACCCAGATAGCCACCTGAGGATGTTGTGAAACGTAATCTCAATACCACCTGTGGATGTTGTGAAATGTAAGGTTGACGTTGGTGTTAATTGCTATTACGGCCAGAGCTCTCTAGGATACATCATTAATGAGACATATTTCAAAACATATTTGAAATGTTTCTCTTCCTGTTGGCCCCAAACTGCCTCCAGTTTCAAGGTTTCATAATACTAGACTAATTGTTGAGGAAATCTGTACATCAAGGTGTGCAACCTAATTACCCCCAGGTGGACCCTGTGGCCTGTTAAATTGCAGCTCGCGGTCTGTGTGTAAAAAAATCTCTACAGATGTCAAACTCTGACCCGGTATTCTCTTCAAGGTTATTATATCAGCAAGATCAAAAGATGGAAAACAATATTATAATTTGCATGATAATAACCTTCGGTTTTGTCAGTGCCTTACTTCAATAAATACCTTCATTTTAAACACAAGGACGCTCTTCGGTTTATTGTGTTTTCATCACAATAACAACATCATCACGGCTAGTCAAGCAGCCATCCCTGTCTCAGGGTCACATCATTCAAATGAGTAAAAAAACACAGTTCTACTCTTAAGTTTAAGGCACAAATGAAGCTTACGTTAGTTCAGGCGGGACACTTTACATGATTCACACGTATGCAAACATCATCATATGTTCAGGGACAAGGCTTAAAAGCAGCCATTACGTACACTCCACTACGGTAAACAGTGTAACGCCACTGGCCATGAGAGTTATACTTGTTGGTTGTTCCACCCACCGCCCCAGCTCTGTCGCTCTGTATTTAACCTACCTACAGGGGGGGGGGGGTGGGGGGGTTTGATAAGTCATCGGCTCCCTGCCTTCTGTTATTTTGTATTTTATGTTGTTAAACTTCAGGCAGGGAGCTATACAGGGCGGAGCCATCCAATTACGCCAAACTTAAATGTATTATCATTTTTTCATGTGAGTGTCCTAACTGAACCGTACAAATTTAATTTGAATACTGGTAGTTTTGGTCCTGCGAGACGGTCATAATGTATTTCCCTCTCTGTAAACCTTGTAACCATTGTGACCACACACCATTGACTAGCATTCGGTTATTTTTCGGATTAATTTCATGTTTACTTTGTCTTCTTGCTTCTTGCCTTTTTGTTCTTCCCCCCTGCTTTGGAAGCCTCATCCTATGAAACAATAACAACAAATAGAAGAGAAGAACATCAAATCAATTATTATGGTGTGCCACTGCGGTCGACAGCTGGGGAAAAATATTCTTCAGTATCCTATTTCAGTGACTCATTTATTTTGAATTGTATTTGTGTATGCATGTGTGTCCTTTTGCATGTCAAAGGCTTGTTTGAAGTGTTGAAAAGCAAAAGCAAACCCAGGTTCCAAACTACTCAAGTATTTCCCAATATATAATAATACAATTGCACTATTGATTGGATTTATTACACATTGCCATAATAATTCAGTAAACAGAAGCACCACATTTTATCAGTTCCTTCATACTCAGCACTGAACATTTTATTGGTACATCCTTATATCCTGATACACCTTACTCATGTTGTTGACAAATGTTTCATACCCGGTTCCCTGCTGAGCTCACTCTGTACTGCTAAACTGTTAATCAGCCATCTGTTGTAGTCTGCCAAAATATATACAGCTACATAAAAACCCGAAAATTGCAATATGCTGTACTGTAATCCTACATTTATATTTGTCCTAGAGATTTTGGAAATATCCCCACTTAGTTCTGCATGAGAGAGAGCATCAGCCTAGTCGTCTTTGCATATCATCTTTGCAAAATGTCTGATAATGAGTCTTGTATGACGAGCAGAGTTCAAACCCAGGTCTCCCACATGGAAGACCCAAGCGTCTACCATTAGGCCTAGAAGACATCCTCAGGGTCCCAGGGCAACACTTGAGTTTACATGTGTCAGGCAGGGCTACCTCATCACAAGACCGTGATTCCAAATCACCTCCACTACACTTGCATTCCAGAGCTCTCCACTGAAACATGTATAGATTGTATTATGTATGTATTAACTGTATATGAAGCCGTTTTGCCTGGACACTAAAATGCCCTAATACACGAGATGGTGGTCGTGTAAGGAAATAGGAGTCCTCTTCACACGTTTATCTCCAGGCAGGATGTTCTTTTCAGGGAACACATTGTTTCTAGACCTGACTAGAGGTGTGAAACGGTAATCCTGAAGATTTCAGTGGGCTCTGTCAGCAGGAGCTTGAAACCTCTTTGATACCTCCTGCTGCCACTGCATCTCAATGGGAGCTGTTGACAAGTACACATCTCTGGTGAAGATCGTATGCCGTTTCATGTCAGCATTGTTTGGGGAAGGGATTTGGGCGTATGGTTCTATGAATGACAAATGAAGAGGGACACAGACAGATGAAAGGCTGCTCCCACTCCTCTGCTCATGCTTACTATTATAAATGATGCTTCTTATAATTATAATTTAAAATTATTCTAATTACAATTTGAAAGAAAAACATGATTTTGATTGGACTGCACCTTTGAATATTCCCTGGCAGTCTGCCACAACTGTAGTGCATGACCTCTCTTGTTTACAACGGAATGGTTCCCATCATCATGCAACACTCTTAACCATTAAGAGAGGAGGGACCAGTCCAGGGGAGGCTGGTGGAGGTAGAACGTGTGTTTGATACCATTCCTCATTCCCTTCCATGCGTTCCAATGAGTCTATGCTTCGCTATCTACCTCCACCAGCCTCGACTGGACCAGTCATACTGTATGTAGTAACTGATCTCCAAGATCTGAAGGATCGTCATGCATCATTTCAGACATTTTTCCAATACTCAAACGCCCTGGTCGTCATGGCTGAAGGTGTTTCATATTACCAGTAATCGTGACAAACGGTAATTATCAAATAGCCATTTGATAAAAAGGTATTGGCTAATGAAATATACTTTGTATAAATGTGTTATGCCCCAAGATTGGTACAGCAAACAATGTATACTTTGAATGTTTGCTGAATGCTATGAAACATGTTTGTACAGTATAACCTGTTTCTGTTGGCACGGTTTTTTTTCTCATTAGGGCTAATATAATTATAATGTAATGTAATATGTCCTAAGCCCATAGGACATAGAACCCTATTGTTATTGTTAGGGTTTGTATTATTTTGTATTAGTTTGTAATTAATTAGTTTGTATTAGTATAATGTTGAGATGTCGTGGCTCAATTTCCAGTGAGAAACTTAAAACTTGGCAGTATGTCCCCCGCTGGGACCATAGATACTGAAAAATGTATGCACTCACTGCAATGTAAGTCGCTTTGGATAAAAGCGTCAGCTAAATGGCACATATTATTATTATATATTATATTATATTGATAGGAAGTGGTGACCACTTCCCCAAATGTAATATTACCCCCATTGGACTAACAGGGGAGCTATAACAACTGTTTGAAATTGCCAAACTTGAAAGGCCATATCTCCCACATCCTATTAAATAATCATTTGAATATTGTAAAAACAACACCTAAAACACTAAGGCTTTTACAATTATTTGCCTATCTGCATCAATGGACTGAGGATCAATTTTGTTTACCATTTGAACAAGCAACATGGCCGCTATTAACCAATTAATTGTTCAGGGGGCCTGGCCTCTCACATACTGTATGGTTATAAGCAAAAGACAATGAATCCTATCATGATGCATCTTGTTACACAGATCCATTAGAACTCTCAGGGTAATATCCCTAAACCCATATGAAAATCAACCAAAAGGGGGCGCCATAAATGCCATATTTCATATATGATATCTCTTGATGTGGTTCACCAAATGACATGACATTTGATACACATGCCCTGGGATAGAGTCTTAGCCAGTATCTTAAACATGGTCATGATTGGCCATACTGTTGGGCTTGTGGGCGTGGTCTATCATATTACATGCCTACAAATCAAAGATTTTGGCACTATCATTATGAAAGTTGTAACACTAGTTAGTTTTTTTTATTAGAAACAACTTTCAGAATATTAGACAATGATTTCATCATCAAGGTCACATCTCCAAGGCTTTTGCCGCTTAATCCCATGATCTTGCCATGAGCCTTAGACCCTGTTAATTGCTGCTAGCAGCTTTAATCTTATCATTGGTATTGTTTTATGCAAATACAAAAAGTATATTTGTGGCTCAGTTGGTAGAGTGTGGCGCTAACAACGCTTAGGTTGTGGGTTTGATTCCTGCTGGGACCATACATACTGAAATGTATGCACTCACTGCAATGTAAGTCGCTTTGGATAAAAGCGTCAGCTAAATGGCATATATAAATTTTTATTTTTTATTTTTTTTATGTCTTTATTGAGGATATAAACACTTAACCACCCAATATGAGCATATGGAGCTCCTTCTGGTATGCCTTTGAGGTAGGGCAACAAAGGTACAACATACCAGAACCAGTGCATGCGTAACCATGACAATCCTGACACCTGTTTCCAAGTCCTCATTTGCACAGAAATGAGGGAGGAAACTGCACAACAAACAATCTGAAACCAGAGTAGAAGTCCAATACACTCTGACCTTCTCATTCCAATTCCCCATAAATAATGTCTTTGTCACAGATAAGGAGAAGAGAAAGTTTTCATTTGAATTACAGACTGGGGTCTAAAAGCATCTCTGAAAGCCTTTTTTTTTCTTCAAAAGCCGTGCACAATGAGGAGCAGAGAACAATTCCAATTCCCCATTGTGCTTGTTATCACAAACAAGTGTGAGTGTTTTCTGAACCAATGGAAGAAGTTTCCAACAATATCACATGCAACACTAACCCACTTAAATCAAATCAAAGTACATTTATCAGGATGAACAAAAACATAAGCAGCTTAGTGTTGCATGTGATTTTGTTATTAAACTATTAATATATATATATATATATATATATATATATATATATATATCTTGCATTGGTTCAGATACTGTAAGACTCAAGTGTTTGTTCCACTCTTGTTTGTGTTAGTTAAACAGTAAAGGTTTTAGTATTGTTAAAAAAGGGTGCATATAGTTGTTTTTGTAGCCATGATTGCATGGCCATGGATGCATTCAAATATTGGTGTCGTCTAAATATTTTGTTATTGTTTCTCGCCTTTTATTGTAGAGAAACCTATGCAAAGTGAAATGGTTACATAAACAGTATTTTTCAATAGGAGGCAGAGGAGGGTGCAAAATCCTGTTCAGTTGAATGTGATACTACAGTTTGATATAAATTATACTGTCACAAATGGGTCCACTCATTAAAGTGGGTCTCCTACATACAGACAATTTCGCCTTTAATCTGACCTGGGCAGTAATGCAATGAAGTATAAGAACACTTATAAGAACATTACCTATTCTGAATGAGAGCTCTTGTCTGACTGAGGGAAATGTCTAGGTAATCATTTGCAATCCATAGATGAATGTCCTCTGTGGCTCAGTTGGTAGAGCATGGTGTTAACAGTGCTAAGGTTGTGGGTTTGATTCCCGCTGGGACCATATATACTGAAAAATGTATGCACTCACTGCAATGTAAGTCGCTTTGGATAAAAGTGTCAGCTAAAAGGCATATATTATTAGATTATGAATGTTAATATGGACATTAACAATAATGGGTGAATGAGTGGGTGGGAATGTATGCTGTATGCTACTTTGCCATGTCATTAATTTTAGGATGTGTGAATTTAAGCCAAATGTAGCCAAATACTGTGTTTGATCACTGTAATTCATTTCATTTTGTAAGATGTGTATGTTCATAATCAACATTGATGTGTTTTTAATCATTGTATGATGAGGTGAGGTCAGAGATCACTGTGATTCATTTCTTTTTGTAAGATGTGTATGTTCATAATCAACGTTGATGTGTTTTTAACCATTGTATGATGAGGTGAGGTCAGAGATCATTTTCCAGCTTCGGTTGAACAATAATGTCTATTCTATTCTAAATCTATTCTATTTTATTCAGCATGCATGGGTAGAGAGAGAAGGGTCTCACCGAGGAGGAAGTATAGCCCTCCTGGACCAGGATGTTTCTGGCACAGTTGTTGATGTGTTTGAAGCGGTCTGGACCCAGCAGAATCCCCCCGTACCAGCGACTCACAACCACCAGCACGTTCCGGACATCAAGAATCTGAGGGGGGGGAGCAGAACTGATGTGGGTCCAATGGGACACGGTGGCACCAGGCGTGTTTGTGTGTGGGGCGTAACAGATTATTTCAGTAAACTAAACCAAACAGTCAACAGTCAGTTGGAACAGTAAACTAAAGTACGGTGTGCCAAGGATTTTGACCAGTTTTGCAGGTCACCACCGGTCCATTTCCCCAAATATCTCTCCTAGAGATGTTTTGTGAGATGATTGATAAGATTGATGTGGCAGGTAATGACTCAGGAATCCTTGCTTGGCAGCCATGTTTCAACAGCGCAACAGTAGTTCACACAAGCAGGATGCGTGAGAGAGAATGAGTCGTTATCAGGGAGTGATCTGCCCCTGCCCATTAGCTGTCAATCAAGAACCTCAACACATCTCAGCAGGGGAGAATTGTGGCTCTGCTAGACACACAAAAGTCCAATCTGCTGGGAAGGGGGGGGGGGCCTCCATGCCATCTGGCTGTTTACTCTGTTAATAAGAGCCTTCTTCTATATTCATCGCCTCTCACTTCACATTCAATCCCTCCGAAATGAATAAAGCTCCATTCTAAATTAGGAAACGAGAAGAAGGAGGCTGAGAGGAAAATGATTAGAGGCGAACAGATAAAGCCGAGCCCCCTCCATGTAAATTGCCTGTCAGTCGAGGGAGGCACAAGTAGAGATTTAATCACAATGCCGCTCGAAGGGCTCTGGGCGGTGAGCGGAAGAAGCATACGAGATAAAGCACTGACTCGACTAGTTAGGTCTGACTCAGTGTGAGTGGAGGGATGGCAAATGGTCAGACCTGGGTTCAAATAGTATACCTATTTGAATATAATCATTTGTGCCTGTGCTTGATTGTGTTTGACTTGTGCAATAAAACCAATGGAATAGTCGCAAAAGTGCTAACCCCACCGGCACTGCAGGCAGGCTCAGGCAAACGGATTTCAAATACTATTTGACCCAGGTTGGTCGTTGGTAGAAATCATATCATTAGTCAATGTAGGATTTGGCTAATTTTGCACACTGTATTTCCTTAGCAACACACCTTGCCCTGCCAGCCTCCTTTGTACTGGCTCAATGCAATGCATACAATCCCAAATCAGTTTGGCAAAAGCATAGCTCTGCAAATCCTGTTATTCTTGATACACTCCTCGCCTGCTGCAGGAATCCAAGGAACCATTTCACAGCCCAGCATCCCTCTGTAACAGTCTGACGCTTGGCATTCATGTCAACGTTGTGTGTGAATAAGAATAATATGGGAGACAGGGTATGAAAATAAGGTTTGGAAATGGTTGGATAGTCAGAGCCTCAGCACCCACTGGCATTGAGTAGGGCAAGATTGGTTGGCATGCAAAATGTAATTTTGATTACAATGTGTTTTATGAACCCTGGACAAATCAGCACAGTGCAGCCTTCAGACAATGCCAGGGGAAATATTTTCTGTGAACATGTGTGCGTCTTGATGCCACCTCGCAAACCACTGAAGGTAGCACTTCAGTGTGAGGTGAAAAAAACAGAAGCGACTTGAACACCATTAAGAATGATAGGGGTGAGTCCATTTCATGGCACAATATTCCTCCTCAGCAGAGGGGAGGGAGGGAGAGGAGAGAGGGAGATAATATGAAAGTCCGCCTTCATCCTTCACTGGTTCACTAAGGTGACAATGACAGATCCAGTCGATAATAACCATTAACTCCTGGGATAAAACCTTTAAAGTGGATAAAAACTTCTTCAGTCTTCAGGCTAGTCTTCTCTCTCGTACCCGAAGACCAATGTGCTTAAGGTGCGTTTATGTGCGTTGGACCAGTCAGACAGGGCCAGGTTTTTCAGCCTCCTGAGGTTTAACGGGTCATAGTTTGTAAAGAAAACGCTAGCCGAAGTGATTTTGAATCACGCTCTCGTGACGAGTAGCCCTGCCTGAAACTTGTAAGGCCAGGTGTAGCCCTCATAGGCTTAGGAACCAGCAGGACCCCTCGACCGTCCTCTCTTCTGTACCCACCACAGTTTAAAAGGCACATCAGGTGTCTGTGAATTATGCAGAGCCAGGGATTGGGTGTTGTGGGACACAACAAACACAAATTAAGGATGCACAGGTGCAGTACTCAAGTGAAAAACAGGTACTGTATAACCATGGTATTGGGAAATTCACATTCACATCAACATAACTCAATTATATGAACATAACTCAATCAGCTCAATTCAGCTGAAACAAAGTAAGATTTTTTTTAGAGACTGTAGGGGGAACTTTATCTTTGAATTGAAAAGAAAAGAAAGAAAAGAAATTAAAGAAAGAAAAAAATGATTCACTGTCCCATTACTTGCACAGGGCACTGTAAATGTACAGTACAGCTCTATTCACTATCTGTACTTTTCTCTTCAATACTATACAGGCAACACACTTCATAAGCAAATTAAAATGTTTCTCAATTTAGAGTACAGCCATGGCAATAAAACCTGCAACGTGCTCACTTGAAAAACACCTGTGTGATGCGTAAAGATGACAATAATCATCTTCAAAACAATGCCGATTTAATTACACTTCAAACTGATGCCATATCCAGCAGAAAGACAGGGAGGTTTATATAAAACCACTGACAGGTGTGGTTGACTCATACTCATGACAATATGTTAGATCACTTCATTGCGAATGTTTATTTTATCCATGTTTGGTAAATACTTGTGAAATGTTTCTATTATTATGATAATTGATATTATCATAATAATATCAATCTTGGTACTGACTGACATCATCATCTATTGAGACAACATGTAAACATGGACTTATGGTAGATTCTGTGTGGAAAAAAGATCTATTGATCTATAGATAATGTTTTCCATAATGTTTTTTTTTTTTTTTTTTTAAAGACTATAGGGGGAACTTTATCTTTGAACTGATAGGAGTGCTGGAAAACTACTGGAACTGACTAGAAGCACTGTACACAATATACAATAGAAATGGTTTATTACCAAAACCTATTTAACCTATTTATTTGTGATTACTCTTGAAACTAGGCCTGGCACGGTAATGGTATATAACCGTCGGTTACACGGTTATGGACAACGACCATCATTTTTGTTTTAATAAACAACCGTCATGACCGTTTTATGAGAAGGTTTTCAACTTCATTTTCATGTAGATACAGTATACTTTACCCATTACCAGTAGTGTAACAATTGTTTCGCTACCTAAGGGGCCATATCCACAGCTTTGGTGCCTGAAAACAGTACCTGTAGTAAGTGAAGCAGTCGTCCTCCTGCTGCTGTCTCTCCATCATCCTCGCAGTCCTGAAGGAAGCTCTGCTTGTCCTCACAGTATATCCTACAACAGAGAGAGAGAGAGAGAGAGAAAGAGAGAGAAAGAGAGAGAGACAGAGGTTGTTGAGTGAATGAGAATGATGTCAGTGAACTCAATTGGCCTCCTCAGAGTAAACTTTTTCAATGCTTCTAAATGTCAGCATCTACTTCTTCCAGTTAATGGCCACCCATTTTTTTCTGAAACAGTTGTTTTCTCCCCTGCCTTACGTGACCTCTGAGAGCGGTAAAGCGGACTGTTGATAGAAATTACAGTCCTCTGTTCCGTCAGTAAGCATTATTCTTCTCTCAACACTGTAATTAGAGGCAGTTTACAGCAACTATAAATATTACAACAGGCTCTGTGTTTAAAATAGGATATCCCACCTGTATGCATAGATATTGTGAGTGGCACTTGCAATCTTCTTGTTTTCATACAGCTTGTCCAGAACCATTTTAACCTGAAACATAAAAACCAAGATACCAAGAAAAAATCTCAAATACAGCATACAACTATACAACTACGGAGCCACCGCATCTGTTCATACCTGCCTTCCACCACCAGGCCTCAGTCCATGACTAAAGCTGGAGACGGAGACAGGAGACATGCAGTCCAGTTTGAGCTGGTTTAGTGCTTGTGTGTAACTGAACATTTAACCACTATTTTACATGTGTGAATGGTCATAAATGCCCCCCTTTCACAGCCCGGGGCACTTAATTACAATGGAGTGGGCACGTTCCGTGGATCTCCCGCCTCATCTGTTGATAACCCTTGTTATAAATTGTACAGTTCACCAAAAGGTTTCTCCCATTTAATATGGTGTTTAATGGATATTGCTTGCCGGGAATAGTTATATATAAGGAGGGAACAGAAACGTAACACATTTCCTGCCCCACGTGAGGGGACAACACACGACACCATCTTTACTCCACTTTCAAAGATGGCTACAAATCCCTCCGACTGGATTGAAATCAATCGCCCTATTTCAGAGCACCAAAAGTAATGGGACAATTGGCTTGACAGGTGTTTCTGGTAAGTCAGGTGTGTTAGGTCACATTTGTGCAGGCATAAGAGAACTGTCAATGTCTAGTTTTGATTCTAGACTTTGTTTGCCTTTGGAGTTTGCGATTGGTGTCTTTCAACATGAGGACCAAAGAGGTGTCAAGGAAGCCATTATTAGACTAAAAAATCAGAAACATAGCCAAAACTGTAGGCTTTCCAAAATCAACAGTTTGGAACATCATTAAAAAGCAGTGGTGAGCTCAGTAATTGCAAACGGGCTGGTAGGCCAAGGAAGACTTCTACAGTGGATGACCGAAGAATGCTCACCATAATTAAGAAAAAAAACCAAAACAACTGTCCCACAGATCAGGAACACTCTCCAGGAGTTAGGAGTGAATGTGTCAGAGACGACCATCCACAGAATATGTCACCAGCCAAAACTACAGAGGCAAAAAACAAAAAGTTCTTGACTTGCCAAGTCAATCTTCAAATTTAAGTCCAGTTGAACCTTAATTTCTTGATGATAAGCTTAAAATACCAAAATGATAAGCAAAAATACCTAAAAACAAACAACTGAAGATGGCTGCAGTAGAGGCCTGGCAGAGCATTACCAGAGAAGACACCCAGCGTCTGATGGGGTCAATGGGTCGCAGACTTCAGGTAGTTATTGCATGCAAAGGATTATCGACCAAATACTAAACATGTGCTTAATTTGGACATTATATGAATCTGTCCCATTACTTTTGGTGCCCTGAAATGTTCACATTTACTCAGATCATGTAGTGACTATAATTACCTTCGACCAAATTGCAAAATCACGGCAGGCGGTGGGAGATCTTAATGTTTTACAGAGTGAAAGGTAACACCTGGAATCCAGCCAGAGAATTTAGTTTTCCATGTAGGAGGGCAAATTAGCATAGGCAATCAGCACTCTGAAAGGTAGTTTTCTCCCCACTCAGGATAGTATTGTCGTTGTTGCCTAAGATATAAATTTATACACAGAACTCACATCACTGAATAATACTAGACTATTTTCAGAGCCAGCTTTAACTATCATGTTAATACCCCAACTTGCGACTCATTACTATTTTGGCTATTTAGTTTGATTAATTCAAGATGATGTAATATACTATAGAAATAGATGGTAAATACAGTTTATTCAGAAAGAGAAGCCAGGTGTGTCCAGCACAGTGAGAGGGATACTGTACCTGCCGAGGTGTGACCACTGGGGCCAAGTGTGGTTGGAAGGTGCTGCGTCTGTCTGTGATGGTCTCGCCATGTTTCACAGGAGGGACCTCCTCGTCTACAGGGATACATACACGCATGGACATATTAAAGCAGTTTTCAATGTGAAATATATTCCTTGATTGTGATTAATATAACTCCTAAATACCTTTATGAGAGTAGAACACATGTTGTATCTCATCATAACCAAAGCAGTAAGGACTTATTACTGTATTGCTTATGTGTTGTTGACATCACTCATAGCTGCTTTAACTGATTAACATTGAGTGAATATGTTTATCCACTGAATTTATATTGTGAGTTCACTTCAGATATGATTCAGCTAGTTAATGTATTGATGTGCAAGCACTGCCTCTGTCTAAGCCTTTAATACAAAGGACCTGCCAAGCGAGAGCTGAGAGTCTTCAATAAGTACTTATAGTCTTATTCCATTAAATATCTTTTTCTCTTCTACTCCAAGACCTGCGCCTTGCAGTTAGAATCTTACCGCTTGGGTGATCCATGAAGAGATGTGCATTCTCTGTGTTCAGTTTCAGAGCCCTAAAATCTGGGAGGTCTTCATCCTCCACCTCCTCTTCCTCAGTCATCATATTTCTCATCTCTGGTCTTTCCACTGCGAGTAGAAACATACAGACAGTATGAATGAGTTCAATACAAAATATGTATTAGTGCTTGTGAGGCTTTGAGAAACCAGCTTTGTACACTGGTTTTAAAAGAAAAAAAGAGTTCACTTTATTACAGACATTATTATTGTCTGTAATAAAATAACACATTTTTGGGAGCAGCAACCAGTGTGCGGATCTCTCACATTTCGTAACTCCCTTCGGTCCAACACCTGAGCAAAGTATTTTTGGATGTGCGCATACCATCTTTTTAAACATGTTTGTGAGCCTTTGCCAGCCAGCATTGTGTGTTTAGATAGATAGATAGATAGATAGATAGATAGATAGGTACTTTATTGATCCCTGAGGGGAAATTAAGGCGTTACAGCAGCTAACATCACAAACTACAACAACAAAATAGGCAGGAGAAAATATCTCTTATAGTGCTCCTTAGTGCAACGTGGTTGTAATAATCTGTTGCTAAAGGAGCTTCTCTGCTCTACCACGGTGTCTTGTAGGGGATGGGAGGGATTGTCCATGATGGCCAGGAGTTTGGTCCTCATCCTCCTATTGGCCAGAGTCCTGCACATGCCAAAGGACCTGAGCCTCCTCAGGAAATAAAGCAGACTCTGGCCTCTCTTGTACAGGACATCTGTGTTACCAGTCCAGTCCAGTTTATTGTCCAGGTGCACCCCCAGGTACCCCCAGAATCAGAATCAGAATTATTTTTATTTGGCCAAGTATATTTTCACATACAGGAAATTGACTTGGTGTGGTTGGTGCATAGGACATAAAAAACAATTCTGTGAGTAAGCCCCAACTTAGTAAGCCCCAATTACCTCTTTGAACCTTGATTTGAACATACACCATGCATTATCAACAACATGCTTATTAACAACCCTCGAAAGTGCTTTCTAAAATAGAGTGTCCTACCCGATACTTGGTTTGTATACACTCACAGAACACTTTGGTGTAATGGTGTGGGGAATGTTTTCTTGGCACCCTTTGGGCCTGTTAATACCAATCAATCATCGCTTGAATGCCACAGCCTATTTGAGTATTGTTCCTGACCGTGTGCATCCCTTCATGGCCACAATTTACCCATCTTCTAATGCAGACCTGGGCAAACTACGGCCCGCGGGCCACATCTGGCCCTTTGTACGTCCCTGTCCGGCCCGCGTGAGGCCAATCATAAATTATAGGGATGCACCGAAAATTTGGCCACCGAAAATGGCCCAAAAGAGCATTTTCGGTTTTCGGCCGAAATACCTAAATCACCGAAACAACACGGCCGAAACACAATTGTAATGACGCAATTAAAAAGCGCAGCCAGCACACGGTTATCTGGATAAGAGCCAACATGTCTGCGGTGTGGACTTATTTCAATATCTCGGAGAAAGACCCACGGATAGCGATTTGCAAAACATGCAATGCTGAAATTTCAAGAGGGGGTGTATCTGCAAAGAGTTTCTCCACGTCGGGTTTAATTTATCACCTGAAATCCAAACATCCCGATTGCCATTCTAAATATGAGAAGAATGCGGCGCAGAAAAGAAAAGTCAATCCGAGCACGCCCACTCCGTCTGTAGCGGACGTTTTTGAAAAGGCAAGAAAGTTTTCCAGTGATGGTGCCAAGGCAAAAGGCATAACACAAAAAATTATGGAATTCATTGCCTTAGATCAGTGGTCGCCAACCCGTCGATCGCGATCGACGGGTTGATCTTTGAAACATTCCCTGTAGATCCCGAAAATAATAATAATTATAATATAATATTATTTATTACACGGCTCTTCTTAATGCTGTAGATTAGAACGTTCCATTCACTTGAATGGGCCTTCCAAACGTTCGGCGGTCAATTATTTTCGTATAACAGACCGTTGCTAATAATAATTGACCGCTGTCTGTCTGTCAATACTATGAATGGTAACAAATAAATAATAATAATTTAAAAAACTTTTGTAATTGATTTATTCTTTGAATTGCAATGCATTGATTTTAGTGAGGTTAGTACACAGTCATAGCCATAAATGCAATGGTTCTAATAATTGACATAATCTTAGCTAACGCTAAGAAAAGAAAAGTTGATAACGAATGCCGTGTTTTCAACAAGACATGGACTGCCAAGTATTTCTTTACAGAAATTAAAGGTAAAGCCGTGTGCTTAATCTGTGGTACACAGGTCGCTGTGTTAAAGGATTATAATTTGAATCGCCACTACACGACCAAGCATGAGGATAAATACAGAAATCTGTCTGATGAAGAGCGTGCGCGGGAGTCTGATGCGTTGCTAGCAAAACTGCAAACCCAACAAGGACTTTTTACGAAACTTCACACCCCCAGAGATGCAGCCGTCAGGACAAGTTATGTCATTTCTCACAAAATCGCCAGAAAAAGTAAGGCGTTTTCTGACGGAGAGTTTATTAAGGAGTGCTTATTGGACTCTGTTGCGCTGATGTGCCCGGAGAAAAAGGGCGCATTTGAGAACGTGTCACTCTCCCGACGCACTGTAACGAGGCGGGTTGAGGACATCGCTGGAAACTTGGAGCTTCAGCTGAAGAACAGAGCGGCCGACTTTGACTGTTTTTCTCTGGCTTTGGATGAGAGCTGCGATGTACGTGACACCGCCCAGCTACTCATCTTCTTACGTGGGATAACTGCAGACTTTCAAATCACGGAGGAGTTGGCAGCCATGCAGTCAATGAAAGGGACAACCACTGGTAATGACTTGTTCACAGAGGTAAATGCATGTTTGGACATGTAACTTAGGACTGAATGGGACAAGCTGGCAGGTGTGACAACAGACGGTTGTCCAAATCTGACGGGGAAAAATGTTGGACTTTTAAAGAGAATGCAGGATAAAGTGACAGAAATGAACCCTGTGCAGAAATTGACATTTTTGCATTGTATTATACATCAGGAAGTGTTATGTAAGACAGTGTTAAAAATGAACCATGTTGTTGATGCTGTAACTAAAACAGTTAACTACATCCGAGCGAGAGCATTAAATCACAGACAATTTGTTTCATTTTTGGAGGAAAATGAGATTGAACATGGTGACATAAGCTATCACTGCACTGTCAGGTGGCTCAGCCTTGGCAAAGTACTGAAAAGTGTCTGGGACCTGAGAGACCAGATTCAGGATTTCTGTGTTAAGAAAGGACATGACATCCCAGAGCTTTCAGATAAAGACTGGGTGGCAGACCTCGGATTCGCTGTGGATGTGACTGCACTAATGAACGAACTAAATGTCAAACTGCAGTGCAAGGGCCTTTTTGTGCATGAGATGTACAGTGCAGTGAAGGCTTTCATGAGAAAGTTGCAGCTTATCTCAAGCCAAGTGAAGGACAACATTCTGACCCACTTGCCAACACTAAAGGAAGCCAAAAGATCAGCCGATCACCTCCACAAGTAGTCAACCATGTTAGAAGCACTGCATGCAGAGTTTTCGAGGCGATTTCAAGATTTCAAAACTCTTGAGAGTGAAATGCACATGGTTTCTTCTCCCTTCAACTGCAGTGTGGATAATGCACCAAGTGATGTTCAGATGGAACTCATTGACCTGCAGTCTGACACACTTCTGGCAGAGCACTTCAGGTCAGTCTCACTGCTGGACTTTTACTCCTCCCTCAAAGAGGAGAACTTTCCACACCTGAGGAGGCATGCTCAGAGGATTCTAGTCCTCTTTGGATCTACCTATGTATGTGAACAGACATTCTCAGTGATGAAGTTCAACAAATCCAAACACAGATCCTCTATCACTGATGACCACCTCTCAGCTGTCCTTCGCATAGCCACCTCAGACATTCAGCCAGATTTCAATGCCCTTGTTCAAGCCCAGAACAGACTGGATTATTCTCACTGAAGAGGTAAAATGAGGTGGAAAACATTACAAGTTATTGTTTGTTGTATTGCTGTATTTCTATAAACTTGTTAAGTTGTTTGTTGTTTTTCATTGTTTGTGGAGATTAACAAGTTAAAAATAAATTGCACTGATTCAATAATTGTTTTTGTTTTCTTATTTGACCTATACACCACAATTTCACATTGCCTAATATAAATATTTACAGAATAGTTTTATTCTTCCGATTATCAGTACCAGCTATTCAAAATATATAATTTAGTGCATTTTACAATGGAAGAAAGTTGAGCAGAATTAAGTTCAAGTTATCGTTGGTGTGGCCCTCTGACACAATTCAGGTTTCTCATGTGGCCCCTTGTAAAAATTAATTGCCCACCCCTGTTCTAATGGCTACTTCCAGCATGATAATGCACCATGTCACAAAGCAAAAGTCGTCTCAAACTGGTTTCATGAACATTAGATTAGATTAGATTAGATTCAACTTTATTGTCATTGTGCAGAGTACAAGTACAGAGACAACGAAATGCAGTTAGCGTCTAACCAGAAGTGCAAAATAGCAGAAAGTGCAATGAACAGTATTTACAGGTAGTGCAATATATGATCAGTAGTAGTGCAGTGTAATATAGAATAATATAAGCAGTATAATATAGCAGTGCAGTATAGCAGTATGTGAGTAACAGTAGCATTATAGCAGAATAAATAGTTACAGTATGAGCAGTGTAGCAGCATATGAGCTGTATGGGTAATGCAGTCTAGCAGTATATATGTATTAACAGTAACATGAGGTAAATGCCGAATAAATATAAATATGGAATGCCGTATAAACAGTATAAACAAGTATGTACAGTATGTGCAGTAGTATTAAAGAAAATATAGGATATGTGCATTATGAACAGTATGAACAGGTATGTACAGAAGAGCAGTGGTATTGAGTAAGAGAAGGGGAGGGGAGTATAGTGCAATAGTGCAATTGTCCGGGTGGGGGGGGGGGGGGGGGGTGGGGGTTGCGGGGGTAGTAGGTTGTCAGGTAGGTGTAGTGTTCGAGTTCAGCAGGGTGACAGCCGCAGGGAAGAAGCTGCCTCTGAACCTACTGGTTCGGGTGCGGAGAGACCTGTAGCGCCTCCCGGAGGGGAGTGGGGTGAAAAGTCTATGGTTGGGGTGAGAGATGTCCTTGACGATGCTGCGTGCCTTACGCAGGCATCGTTTGCCCTGGACAGCCTCGATGGAGGGGAGTGAGGAACCGGTGATGCGTTGGGCAGTTTTCACCACCCTCTGCAGTGCCTTCCGGTCCGATGCCGAGCAGTTGCCATACCATACTGTGACACAGTAGGTAAGGATACTCTCGATGGTGCAGCGGTAGAAGTTCACCAGGATCTGAGGAGGTAGATGGACCTTCTTTAGTCTCCTCAGGAAGAAGAGACGCTGGTGAGCCTTCTTTATCAGGGTGGAGGTGTTGAGGGTCCAGGAGAGGTCCTCAGAGATGTGGACACCCAGAAACTTGAAGCTGGTGACTCGCTCCACCTCAGTCCCGTTGATGAGGATGGGGGTGTGTGCGCCAGCTTTAGACTTCCTGAAGTCCACAATGAGTTCTTTGGTCTTCTTGGTGTTGAGAGCCAGGTTATTGTCGTTGCACCACACTGTTAGGTGCTGGACCTCCTCCCTGTAGGCTGACTCATCGTTGTTGCTGATGAGACCGATCACCGTTGTGTCGTCTGCAAACTTAACAATGGTGTTTGAGCCATGTACAGGTGTGCAGTCGTAGGTGAAGAGGGAGTAAAGGAGGGGGCTCAGCACACAGCCTTGTGGAACGCCGGTGTTCAGGGTGAGGGTTGAGGAGGTGTGGTTGTGAAGCCTAACAGACTGCGGCCTGTTGGTCAAGAAGTCTAGAATCCAGTTGCAGAGGGAGGGGTTGATGCCCAGTTGCCTGAGTTTGGAGATCAGTTTGGAGGGGATGATGGTGTTGAATGCTGAGCTGAAGTCAATAAACAGCATTCTCACATAAGAGTTAGTCTTGTCGAGGTGGGACAGGGCGGAGTGAAGTGCCGTTGAAATGGCATCCTCTGTACTCCTGTTCTGCCGGTAGGCGAATTGAAAGGGGTCCAGTGTGGGTGGTAGGCAGGTCTTGAGTTGAGCTAAGACCAGCCTCTCGAAGCACTTCATGATGATGGGCGTGAGTGCCACTGGTCGGAAGTCATTTAGGCTCGTTGCAGTGGAGTGTTTTGGCACCGGCACGATGGAGGTGGTTTTGAAGCACGCGGGGACAGCTGCTTGGGCTAGGGACAGGTTGAATATGTCAGTCCAAACCTTAGTCAGCTGCACAGCGCAGGCCCTGAGGACGCGTCCGGGGATCCCATCAGGACCAGCAGCCTTGCGTGCGTTAGTCCTGCTCAGTGCCGCACACACGTCGGTGGGGGATAGAGTGAGGGGCTGGTGATCCGCAGGGAGCACAGCCTTGGTGGCCACCTCCTTGTTGTCCCTGTCAAAGCGGCCGTAGAAGTGGTTCAACTCGTCAGGGAGGGAGGCGTCAACGGAGAGGGGTGAGGTGTTAGATGGTTTGTAGTCAGTGATGGCCTGGATGCCCTGCCACATGCGTCGGGGGTCAGAGTTGTTTCTGAAGTGATCCTCTATCCTCAGCTTGTGGTTGTGCTTGGCCTTTTTGATGCCCCTCTGCAGATTAGCCCTGGATGAGCTGTAGGCCCGAGCATCCCCTGATCTGAAGGCAATGTCGCGTGCCTTCAGCAGGAGTCGGACCTCACTGTTCATCCATGGCTTCTGATTAGGGAAAGTGGTGATCCGCTTGAGTGTGGTGACACTGCTGATGTTGGAATTGATGTAGTCCAAAACAGATGAGGCATATGAATTAATGTCCGTGTGGGAGTCATGGGTGGCCTGAGTGGCAAACACACCCCAGTCAGTGTTTCCAAAACGCTGCTGGAGCGCTGAGTCAGCTCCCTCTGGCCAGACCTTGACTGTCCTCACTGTAGGTTTCACTCGTTTGATGAGTGCTGAGTACTTGGGCAGTAGGAACAATGAGAGGTGGTCTGATTGACCTAGGTGGGGGAGGGGAACGGCTTTGTACGCATCAGCCATGCTGGTGTATACTTGGTCCAATGTCCTGTCTCCTCTGGTGGGGCAAGAGACATTTCGGTGGAATTTGGGCAGTACAGTCTTTAAGTTGGAGTGATTGAAGTCACCCGCGACAATGAAGGCTGCCTCGGGATGCAGAGTCTGTTGTTTGCTAATGGCAGCATACAGTTCTTTGAGTACAGTTCTTTGAGTTCATGACAATGAGTTCAGTGTTCTTCTGTGTCCTTCCCAGTCAACTGGGAACACACTGAATCCAATGGAACACCTTTGGGATGTGGTAGAATGGGAGATTCACAGCTTGAAAGTGCACCTGAAAAATCAGCAGGAATTGCATGATGCAATCATGTCATCATGGACCAGAATCTCAAAGGAATGTTTCCAACATCTTGTGGAATCAATGCCACGAAGAATTGAGGCTGTTTTGAGAGCGGGGAGGCCCTACCCAGTATTAATATAGTGTTCCTAATAAAGTGTTCAGTGAGTGTGGAAACATGTTGTTACTGGCCAGGGGTGTTCTAGGGAGTGGACTCATCGATTTTCACCTTTCTGTCTCTGGTGGCTGCCTCTTCTAATCATACATGCATGCAGAAACACAACAGCTAATTTCAACACTGCAAGTCCATTTCGGGGGTTTATATTATTTTTAGGGAAGATGGTGTTGTTTGGAACTTTTGGAATTTCTGTGTCTTCTACCACCCAGACTAGGTCTAATTTAAATGGATACCTATCTCACAGGTCTCATGAGAAAATTACCATTGCCTGACCTTAAGATTACCATCATTAATATGGTTTAAAAATCACCCCCACGCCCAAAGAAAAAGAACACAGAGACAGACCATTAATATTCAGCTACAACGGCATTTAAGGGGGCATTAATATAACAAGGGTCTGAATGTTAAAATGTTTTCGCAAAGTTATTGATCAATAATTCAGGAAAGGAAATCTACAAAGTCGAAAGTTTCTGGACAGTAAAGGCTAACTTTATCGTTGGGCTCTTTTTTGTAACTACAGTAGTTTGAGATTAAGTGATTCCACAATGTCACCTTTCCACATTTCAAGTTCCACATGTTAGTTACATTTTTTTTTTTTAAATGAAGGCACTGTCAGTAATTTTTTGAGTAATTTCAAATAATGAAATACACCTTGATTATATGATTCCTCACTATTAAAATGTTGTACCCCATCATAACCAAAGCAATCAGGACCCATTTCTCCATTGTTTATGTTTTTGTTGTCAAAGGAGACTTCGTAAACAAATTACATGTGGCTTCAAATCATGATAAAAAAATAAATAATAATAATAATTCTACAATCATGGAATGTCATTCTTTGAGCACAATGTCAGAGAAATCAAGTGCTATTTGCATGTTAAAATGCATACTCCATTGTTTCCGTTTTGTTCAAGGCCTGCCTAAATCATTGACAGTGCCTTTAATGTATGCTCGACTGAATTTTAATGAGTAGATTGATTGACATGACATTTAAAACTTTCCATTTTTTTCCCTGATGAACCCCTGAGTTGAACTTGCTGTGTGTAATGGGCCACCCATTGAGTCTGGGAACATGCGTAAGGCCACCAAATACTTCTGAAGACTATAAATATATGTGTTGTTTATGTGCGTAATGTAGACTGCTTTTTCTTTTGTATACAGCATTACAAAGTGTCTGAGACTATTTTCCTCTCAAGGACATTCAAGTTTATCCTATCCTAAATTGATTCTGCGTCTAACATTTTTAATGACGAGCGGATTAGTTAAGCCTTACAACATAAGAGCAACTTAAATAAAAGTGTCATTGTGAAACATATAGAAACATGTAGAGTAGATTGTGTAGATTAGTTAAAGTCTTAAATGTGTCAAAATGACAGGCTCTACGACAACACAATGTGAAATACATTTACAAAGGAACTTTTTTCAAGGCACTGCATATACAGTAGCCCTCTTAATCATCCAGATTACTTCCCATAATTTAGATAATGATCCCCAGAGCTAACATGATTAGTACATTTCATTCGTTTAAATATACCTCTTGAGAATAGTATGAGTTCATTGTCATTTCCACTAGCCAGAAATGTAAAATGATCTTAGTGAGCTGTAATTTCCACAAATCGTTGCCCATAATAGTTATGCAATTTAGAAACCTTTCCATTTTCTACGACTTTACGCCTTTTTGAAATGAATGCGAGTTTGTTCCAAATGTTCTCCTCTAA
Organism: Argentina silus; assembly: GCF_951799395.1. NCBI lineage: Eukaryota > Metazoa > Chordata > Actinopteri > Argentiniformes > Argentinidae > Argentina > Argentina silus. Next base: position 22,113,996 of record NC_139660.1, on the reverse strand, counting down.
AGCTTCTCTAAAGCTCCAGCTGGTAACCATCCCACTGCCTTTCCCCCATTCCAATTGTCCATAAAAGGGTTTCCATTACAGAGAAAAAGAATCTCAATGCTAATGTCTTTCACCCCCCCCCTCCCCCCCGTCTCTGTCTCTCTCTCTCTGTCTCTCTCTCATAAATGTGTCACATATTTATCAGTACCACCGGGCCCGTATGTATAAATGCATAATGCATTACTACTTCTCTCTATATTATACTCTTTTATTTAATTTTCCTCTACATTCTCCCATCCACTCAGTTATTTTCTTATTAATATAAGTCCTCTTGTGCCTCTTTAATCCCTTGTGTCCTATTTACTGTTTACCTATTTTTATTTTCATTTCCTCACTCTTTCTATAACTTGCATCTTTTGGATTGATTATCATTTCCTCTCCCTCTACTCTGTACTTAACTGCAGGAGCCTTAGACCTCCATGTTAAAGCACTGTGGCCCATCATAGTAATTACAGGCTTAATCAACTTTTAATTAACAAATTTAGCAGCAATGATGAATAGGAGTTTGATTAATTTCACGCTTCTTATTCTCGGTGCTCAAAAGAGGCGGCGCATGTCATTCTTAGATAACCTAGAAAACCCCTTACCTCGAAGTGGAAGTAATACAATATTCAATTCTTCCCTCATACTGTCTTTATGCTGTGTGACAAAGGTTTGGTCACTGCATTAAAAGTCATTACTCAGATACTGATCTTCATTCATTCAGTCCAGGCAGTCAGGCTGTTAAGTGACAGATAGCTTTTTATACCTTTGGCCTCAGCTTTTCACGCTGATGCTTGGGACTATATCAAAATGTATAAAAAAAAAAAATGAATTAAATGACTGTCATCCTCATGAAAGGAAATAGGTGGCCTTGCCTGTTTTTCTCCAGACCTAATGGATATGAATGGATTCTATCTGGTTTAAGGTCTGTCTCTTTGAGAGGTCGGGGTGGGGGGGGGGGGGGGGGGGAATCCAAGCATAATTCGAGAGTTTTAGATTACGATGTATCTACTGACAAATACTGCCACCTGGTGTGCAGTGGAGGATCATATCAGTAAGGAGCATCTTGCAAATCATTTGAAATGACTCAGGATTAAATGCATAATTATGAAAGGAGATGTTACTAAAATACTGAAGATCATTTATGCAAATCTAACAACTTTGACCGAATACACCATCCATCCATATTGAGATCAAAACCATGAGATATTTCTCATCTCACCTGTGTCTGTGGTTTGGGATTTCTCAGAGAGGAACTCCCTGATTTTCTCGACCCAGAGGTAGAGGATGCTCTCCCCAGTGTTCTCCCTGTTAGAACATCACATTGTTTATTTTAGTGGTTTAATTCAACTTCATTTCCAGGGGACATTGTTCAAGCCCACCACTAGCCCACCTGACACACTAAAGCCTCCTTCACACTGACAGTTGGAAGTGACTATTTTTTCCCTCCCTGTCCGATTCAAAACTGATTTTTTTTTTCCTGCAGTCTGAACAGGCAAAAACTTGGAATGGAATCAGATATTTCAAACCACACTCATAGGTGGTTTGAAATCAGATACACATCTGATTCCTGGCCATGCGACTTGTGTCTGAGCAGTCAAATCAGATTTATTTGCCCTGAAGTGATTTTTTCATCACTCTCTATGCGACACACTGTTGTCTGACATCATCACTTTGCAACACAAACAACAAACAAGCATGGAGGACAACAATTTGTGGAGTACTGAAGAGGTGTGTTGCTTTCTGTCGCTAGCCATGATTCTCATAAAGAGAAACAGAGCAAGCAGCTGGAAAACTTCCCTGAAGTGATTTTTTCGTCTATGCGACACACTGTTGTGTGGAAACATACTGTCCAATGTTTGAGACATGACCGTTATAATGGAGCGTATAGAGAGAACAGTGACTATTCCTCATCCGTATTACCAGCATCCCCTGCATTGTTAGGATTGACACATCTGTGTGTCTGTACTGCACGTAGCCAGTGATATTGAAGCACACTTACACATACAGGTCCTCAAGACTGTTGGACAGCGTTGTCCTTTCAGGACCTCGCAACCATGCAGCACTACAGGAGGAGAGACAACTGAATATTAATGAATATTCAATATTCAATATTAAAAAAAAAAAATACATAAACAAATGACATAAAACCTTGAAATGTAAATACACTTACTTTATCTGGTAGATGGGTGGTGCTGCACTCGGGTAATTATGTGGGAGAATTATCTGATGAAGGAAATAGACACAGTATGTTTGAGCTGGTGAAATAGCTTATGATGTACGTAAACATACTAAGAGTTTTCCTTTTACCTGCAAACATGCTGTCAGTTTGGGGCGGTCCATATCATCTGATATTTTGATGCAAAATATTCTTGATGCTTCATCAATGACACACCATTCATCACCATAGATGGAGGAAAGAGCCTCGACCTCTTCAACCTGATGAGAGATGAGTGTAATATTAATAATAATAATAATAATAATAATAATAACAACAGGCACTACACATTAAGGCATACATTATATAGGGTTTGTAAAGCATTTGAAATTAATTGAGAGAAACTTAATTGCTTTGGAATCAGTTACACTCAATTGTGTGATGAGGGCACCAAAAAGACAGTAGCGTGGATTAGAGCAAGACTCTTACTGGTATCCCTGCCACCAAAATGATAATCAAAATGATAATTCATAACACAGAGTTATACGTATGTTTAATAACACACTCAAAAGCAATATAAAGACTTTTAGTTAACTGTCTGTAAACCGATCATATGATATACAGTACCAGTCAAAAGTCTGGACACACCTTGCCAAGAGTGTGCAAAGCTGTCATCAAAGCAAAAGGTGGCTACTTTGAAGAATCTAAAATATAAAACATATTCTGGTTTGTTTAACACTTTTTTGTTTACTACATAATTCCATAAGTGTTCCTTCATAGTTTTGATGTCTTCAATATTAATCTACAATGTAGAAAAAAATAAAGAAAAATAAAGAAAAACCATTGAATGAGAAGGTGTGTCCAAACTTTTGGATGGTACTGTAGTTATTATTATTTCATAACCAATACATTTTTGTATCATACAGCACAGTTTATGCCATTATTATCTGTCTCCATGAGTCCAGCCTCATCAGTGACTAGTATTAAACACAACATCTAAATGAAAATACAGAAATAAGTCAGATGGGGCTATGGTAGCCATGAGCCATGAGTCATGACTAGGGTTATAACAAAGTTAACACCAAGCTGACTCACACAGGTTGCATTCTAATCTGTGTGAACTTCAGACATCCTCAGTCCAACTCAAAGCTACTGTAAACCTACAGAACTTACTTGAGATGGAAGATCTCCTGCATTCTCGAAAGCTGTGTCAGCCATTCATTCATTGAAAAAAAGACAACCAGACGTAAATTGTCATACAGGCAGCCGTATTTTGTTTCTGGTCTTAAGTTTGACAGATCACCAACTCAGCTTCTCATGCTGACTTGTTCTCAGCTGGAAGCCTGCGCATGAACTATAACCTTTACGTTTTACTTCCGGAGCAAATCCTAGAGCAAAGTAAACATATTTAATAATGATTAATTCAACAGTCAGTCAGTGGACTCAGATGAGACGTGTAGGTCACTTGATTTAAAAACACAAAGCACAATCACTTCCTAATCTGACGTCATTCACTTTGATACACGACTCGCACCCGCGACCAGTGCGCGTGCACGAGGACTGGAGCGATCCTTCGACCGTGACATCAGCTGATCGTCGTGTGTACAGAACACATATTGACATCGCTGGCCCTGAGGAGTGTGTGTTTTTTTAATAAAAGGTTCGCAGTTTTTGCCTGAGAAGTACGTCTCCTGACTTCTGAAGTAGGCGAGTTGTGCAATGTGCAAGGCTTTGGATTAATGTGCAAAACTTTGCACTAGCACATAAACAGGAAGAGTTCTTGAAGCCTTATCTAGGCTTAGAAAATCACATGCCGACCTCTTGAAGAAGTTCAGCAGAGGACCATGCGAAAGCAATTTCCCGACTGGTACGGCTGACGGGTTCGGACGGGTCTGCTTTACGATTGTAATATTTATCTGTAAGTACGATATCAGTCACTTTACATATAGGCTTTGATGTTTAATATCCGACTTGATATTAGTCCGCTATGCTGGACAGCGCAGGTCTGCATGTTTTGATCAGTCTCGACAGTATGTCCCGACATTTCTTGCCTTGGCTTTTTCATCATATTCCGAGTGGTATCTGTATGCAAAATAGATGCATCTCACAATTCAGCAACAAGCCTGCCAGGCTAGTGAATGAGAATGTAAAACTGATGGCAAACTGCGCATGTACAGTATTTATGTTATGAAAAAATGTGTTATATGTGGTGTTATGGTGTGATGGTATATTACTATAGTGATAGTAAATATCCGTCTTTACTGCATGCCTAGAAGCTGACTTCAATGACTCTGCTACAAGTGTGTGGTGCCTATCACAGTCCTATGATAATTTCAGGTTACACAATTTTGTCACAAGGATGTTGTTGTTTCTATTTGCTCACGGAATCTTAGAACTTTGCTATCAGTATGGCAAGGAAGTCACAAGACAGAGCAATCTTTTCATCTTATGCATAGTTATTGCAGAAGAGCGGATGACAAACGCTCGGTGCATCTTGTCGGAAATGATTAGGCCTACTATATTAGGCCGCTTTTTACACATTTGTTTTTGTATATGCCCAGAGATATACCTCTACAGGTAGAACATTGCTTTCATGTTTTTGGTGCTCTTTCCCAACCGTTGGGAGAATTAGAGAGGGAGCTAGCGATAGATCTATAGAAGTGTAATGAGAGAAGAGATGGAAAGATGACAGTATGTTCCTAATCTTATGAGGATGCTGATTTGAATGACATTCAGATGTTTAGTTGTCATTAGAGTTCCCTCTGTCCTAACAGTATGTCATATTGCAACTTTCTTGTTCCATGGGGTAAATAGGGAAACAGATGACTCTCATTCTCATCAACATGGCTCATTGTCCCTTCATATTTTCCTTGCGACTTTCCAGCATTCAGCATTCCAGTGTATGAAGCAAGCTTATTATAGCCTGGTCATCTCTGTATCAAAACACAACAAAGAAGTCATGTGGGTTTGTGCGGTGTAGGTCCCTTGAGGAACAAGAATGTCCTTATGATTTCTCCTGCCAGGCTGATCTGGTGACGGACACCTTTTCTATGTTCATTATTTTCTTCTCCTCTTTCAATTATTACAACTAAAACGTCAACTCTATCAGCCAGTTACTTCAAAGGTTCCAAAAGGGTCCTTTAATTCCTACATTGTTTTATTGAGGGGAATATCCATACTCATGTGTTCCATAACGGTGTTGAGAATCCGGTTGATCCAGTTACTCCTCTTCTTAAATTCCCATGCTTCGGAATCAAGTCCTCTGTTATTCCACCATCGTCTTCTTGAAATGTCCTCACTGAGTGGCTCACGATTCATAAGGAAATAAAGGACAGTAACAACTTTTGTGTTTAAGGAATATTTTACTTCTGTATCAGGCAGCAGAGCAAGTCCATCCTCTGGGTCCAGCTGTGTGGTCTGACTTTTCCATCAGTTCCTGTAGTGTGTTACCCTCTGATCTATCACACAGTCTGAAGCAATAACATCTTTGTTTCATACCAACCTTTATGTTCATTGGTTTGATAGTTATTGTCACACTTCACTTCATCACTTACCATCACTGGGTGTGGTGAAAACCAGTTCCAAGTGGTTGGACTAATTAGCCTCTTTCCCAACAGTCTAAATCTTACATTTGCCTATATTTGCATTGGAAATATTAATCTTGAAACATTTTTAACATCAGACTACTGTAGGTAGACCTACGCTTGATACTGTATAACCTTTCTAAGCTGTCCACATGCTATAGTTGATCATTAGATAGGATAGCGTCCAACCCCCTCAACCCCTGTAATGAATTCAATTCAATGGATTATGTAGGCTATTAATACTACTGAGTATACTACGTTTTGGAGCAGAAAAACATTATTGAATTATTGGTCAAATCTATTATCTGGAAGAGCCTACTCCACACGCCTTGCCTTGTGATCCTCATTTCAACCACCACCCGAAAGGCAGTAGACTTATTGACTTTTCTAATAACACAAGAAAACAGGACATTTGGAAGGGAATGAGGTTTTTCATGTGAGCATATTTAGAAGCAAGAGGATTATTTTCTCTTTTAATAACCCACAGGACTGTGCCCAGGGAAAGGTGTCTAGCCTGGACTGTAGGTTTAGGTGTTAGCACAGAGTACGTCCTAGATACTAGGTCACAGTAAGGTCGGCCCTAGTCAGTGTGTTGGTAAGACTGTGCCCATGGAGCAAGGGGCGTGCCTTCACGGACATGGATGGAAGCCAGCTGCTGTAAGCTCCTGTAAGCTACTGTATGCTTAATTAGTTCTCACTCTTTAGATAGCTTAAGTTCTGATGTATCTGCTCCTCACTCGCTTTCTGAAGATGTGTTTAAGTCTCTTCCATTTCAGACATTTAGGTTCAAAACCAAACGATCCTGATAGCTCACTCCCCTTCGGCCAGTTTTAAGTTCTTGTTTTACCAGACACAGAAATAGGAAATTTGTCACACTTCAAAATCATTTGATTTACTCTCTCAATCGGTCCTTTATTAGATCACAATCTCTTTTCTAGAAGGCAATCAAGGCCAGTGCTGTGATCTTCTATCTATTGTGTACAGAGATCTATGGAGGAGGTGGACCCAGAGGAACAGTTCCTGCGCCGGGCCAGGAATGGGGACCTCCTGGGAATCCAGAAGCTTCTTATGTCCAAGATCAAAGAAGAAGCCCAGATTAACATCAACTGCAAAGGTCAGATTAGGTGGTTACTAGGCAGTTATTAGAAGGATATTAGTTTACTTAAGGTAGTATACTATTGATGTTTTGAGTTGGGAAACTGAGTGTGTGTATGTGTGTGTGTATGTATGTATGTGTGTGTATGTATGTGTGTGTGTGTGTGTGTGTGACTTGTCCTCAGGTAAAAGCAAGTCTAATTTGGGATGGACACCTCTTCACCTGGCCTGTTACTTTGGACACAGAGATGTGGTGGAGGAATTACTAAAGGTACGTAAGTCATTTGTAGATGACAGTTGGATGGGGATTGATTTCACCTTCTCAAGAAGTAATGTGTGTGTGTGTGTGTGTGTGTGTGTGTGTGTGTGTGTGTGTTGAAATTCCTTTGCAGGCAGGAGCAGAGGTCAATCTACCTAATAATGTGGGTGACACACCACTGCACAAAGCTGCGTTCACTGGCAGAAAGGTATCTAACCACACATGCAATTTCATGTGCCTTGATTTCTGTTCGTCAACCTTGTTGATGACACATTTAGCGCATGTATATGTTACATTTTTCTTGAATTGATTTTGTGCGCGTATTCATTCATACGCTCATTCAACCAATCACATGATCATGTGTCGATGTCAGGAGGTTGTCATGTTGCTGCTACGCTATGATGCATGCGCCACTGTCATCAACGGGACGGCGCAGATCCCTAAAGATATCACCCAGAATGGGGAGATCAAAAGCATGTTGGAAGGTCAGTGAAATGAGCAGATTTTAACGGCAACGTTTACATTAGTCATTTTCTGCAGTTTCCATCGTTGACCCACCTTTAACACTACGTCCCTGTCCATAACATATCGATAACAGTTCAACAACACCTCCGCTTTCATATACGATTTCATACACCTTCTTCTTCTTCTTCTTCTTCTTCTTCTTATAATAATAATAATAATAATAATAATAATAATAATAATAATAATAATAATAATTATTAGTAGTAGTAGTAGTATTCATCTCAATGGAATATGTGTAGTAGCGTTCCTTCTTTTCTCCCTGCATCTCAGCGGCTGAGAGGACAGAGGAGAGGAAACTGGAGGAACAGCTTCTGGATGCAGCGAGAGAAGGAGACCTGTCTACCATGACGCAGCTGGTGAGCTCTCTCTAGACTTAGGCTATGGTTCAAATAGCCATTAGCCGCACTAACATACCACATAGAACAGTCTAAGCGACGTGATGTGCTAGTGTGAAGATTGGAACAGAGCTTCAGGTTATCTTCTTGGTTGGAGTTTTGTTTTATGGTGGTTGGTTCAGGTTTGGACCGGTTCAGACTTTTTATATATTACTCGCCTCACTTTTCTCTCTCAGCATTGGGTTCATCGTCATTTTACAATGTTATAAATATTTATCCTTCAGGGTTTTCCCGTGTTTTGTCTTTTTTACTCAACAGGCGATTTGTGTCACTCTCATTTTTAGCTCAACAGGAAAAAGCCTCCTGACATGAACTGCATCGACCTCCTGGGGAACACCCCACTACACTGCGCTGCCTACCGCGGACAGAAGCAATGTGCCCTGAAGCTGCTGAAGAGTGGTGCCAGACACAACGTCAAGAACAACAACGGTAAACAAAGGCCCCAGGGGTCTCGGGTCACTAGACCCACATTCACACGACACAGCCCAACTGAGCTGAGCTTAGCTGAGCTGAGCTATACTGGGTTGCCCTGGGTATGCGTCCACCATAGTTGCTGAAACAGTGCTTCAAAGGGCAATATGAAAGGAACATATCTGAGTATACGGTACGCCAAGATGAGGGTCACTACTTATTATCTACAGTAGACTGGTGTAAGACATTTAGCTCATTGTTTGGGTCAAGCTTGCGTTATGTTTTATGCTTGTTTATTTGTTTGTTTCTTTGTCTATTGAGTTTAGTTACAGTGAATGATTGACTCCTGACTGTTTTTGTTTTTGTCTGATTTTGCACAGATCAGACTGTGTTTGACCTGGCCAATGACACAGTGATGAAGCAGGTCCTGGAGAGCCATGTTCATAAAGTACGTGTTTAACTGCTTACATTTCTCCTTGTGTACAGTATACGTGGTCCTCTGTGGCTCAGTTGGTTGAGCATGGCGTTAACAACGCTAAGGTTGTGGGTTTGATTCCCGCTGGGACCATATATACTGAAAAATGTATGCACTCTCTGCAATGTAAGTCGCTTAGGATAACAGCGTCAGCTAAATGGCATATATTATACGTTTAATGTAAGATGTACTGTACAGAATGGTTTGAAGTATTGCACTATGTCTCACTGTGTCTTGGAGCGTTATATGGTTTGAAAATACTTCTGTAACGGTTCCTCATCTGTGTCTCTCACAGGGTATGACCCGCCATGTTCAGCTGTTTGAAGGACCCCTCTGGAAGGTACACTCAGACAGACCATTACACTGTATTACCATATGGTCAGGAGCATGATAACAACCATTTTCAGGATTACTGTTCATTGGTCATGACTGCTGACTCAAGAAACACAAACTCCTTTCCTGACCCTTCCTTCAGAGCTCGCGGTTTTTCGGATGGCGTTCCTACTGGGTGGTTCTCCAGGACGGCTCTCTCTCCTGGTACTCTAAACAGTAGGTTCTGCTTTCTCCAGCTCTCTTTGCCACATTAGCGTCATCCTGCGTTCTACTTTTTCCACAGTTGTTGTCTTTTTGTTTAAAGTGGAACGATTTCTCTGGAAATCCGTCCAACTCACCCAATGTTTTACTCCCTCTCTCCCTCTTCAGGGCGGACGCAGCCGCCAACGTCCGAAGGCAAGGCTGTAAGCCCCTGACCCAGGCCAACTGTCTGGTATGTCAACAGATCGGTTGAGTTAAAAACTAGCATACTAATAGGCTTAGTTCCAAATCCATACAGCATACCACAGTTCAAAGGACGGAATGTATCGTCCAAGCATTCTTAGTGGCACATTGACTGGTATGCTAGTGTGGACATTGGAGAACAGCTACTGTCAGTGTGATAAGCGGTGTAGGTTCAGTCCTGTGTCATTAGTCAGTCATTAGCCTGCTATCAGATCTTTGCCTTGTAGAACTTCAAACAGAGCCAGGCGTTTGCTGGAAAATTTCGTTTTGTTTTTCAGATCAAAGCCAAAGACAACTGCTTTTTCACCCTCAAGTGCTTTGATGACAGTATGCATCATTTCAAAGTCTCCCCTAATGGTGACCCTGAAGTGACAAGAAAAGTAAGATGTGTTTAGTTTTTTCTTCAGTAGTTACCTCACATGGCTTGCTTTTGTAGGTTCTGTGCAGCAATGCAAATCATTAGCCTTATGAGACTTTAAATATGAAACATAGTTTGTAGCCCACAAGCAGCACTGTATATATCAATGTGCTCTATCTTTTGCAACAGTTTGTTTATCAGTTAGAAGTGCTGGACGCGTTTAACTCAACGCAAATGGTGCTGTTTTTGACGACCTGTTGAGGAACGTTGGTAACAATGTGAGCTGACCGGTCATGTGCTGAACCATGTCACAGGCAGGCGTGACTCAACACTCAAACACACCTGGAAAAGCGTGTTGAAGAACGTTGCAGAATGTTCAGTGTGTGCTGTTGCGAATCGCTGCGAAACTGAACCTATGCCCGTGTGTTTTGTTTTCCGTACTACAGAGGTGGGTGGATGCCATGGAGGAACATTCTGCCTACAGCACACACTACTGTACCCAGGAACAGGGCAGTGAGGAGGAGGAGGAGGAAGAGGATGTGATGACGCTGGCAGAGCTGACCGACTCACTGCAGGTAAAAAGATAGCTATTTACAGTGTCAACAGTCACCTCATTCCCCTCGTCACCCCTTCATGGCTAAAACAACACTCATCGTTGTGTCACATTTTTTACAACATGAATCTCCTTCTAATTCTTTCATCCGCTATCCTTATTCCTGTCATTCACCCGGTATCCCTCCCTCTCTCTCTCTCTCTCTCCCTCTCTCTCTCCCTCCCTCCCTCCCTCCCTCTGTGGCAGTCAGCTGAGGCCTGTCATCAAAAGCTGGAGACGGAGGTAGCGGCGTTCCTCTCCATGGTCAAAGAAGACGGACTCGTACAGAGTAAAAGCCTTTTCTTTCTTTGCAAATTAATTGTCACAGTCAGTCATAGTGGACTACTGTCATTCATAGCTTTCTTGCTTTAACGTAACATTCTAGATGTGAGTTGGTTAAATTATCAATCTTTCTCAGCCTCTTGGATTTAGTCACAGTCATTACTAAAAGCTCAGGCCTGTACCTTTACAACTATATATAGTAGTAAATACTACTACTACTAATAATAATAAATATCTAAGACTAGCACGGTCCTCAATGCTTTAGTGGTACATTACATACAGTAGGACTGTTCCCTATCAGAGCAATGATGTGACCACCAGTCTCAACACGTCCCACCGCCTTGTTTGTCCACTCAGAGCTTCCGTCGGTGATGCTTCAGAAGATGAGGGAGGTGTGTGAGCTGTCCAGCGAGACCTGCTCTACTCTGGACCACTGCCTTGGCTACTTTTCCAAACAGGATGGGGTGCGTACGTCACTTGTTGCCGGTAGCGAGCGAGCGCTTCTGTGACCATGATCCAATCCTCCCTAACCCTTACCCTAACCCTAAAAAAAACATGTGAACACATTCAAAGATGTGTCTAGCTAGGTGAAATGACCATTGGCTGTATTTGGAAATGAGTGACCTGGCAGATGGAATGGAATGTCTGCTATGACAGATTAAATGGATTATTCATCTAGATTATCACCCCATATAGTACTGGATGATACAGATCAGAGTAGCCTTGCCTTAGATTATTTCAGTGTGGACTTGATGTCCATTTTGGATGCTTAGTCCAGAAGCACGTGTTTTCTTCTGGGTAGGTGGTTTTGGTGGGTTACATGTTGATGCGTAGAGACTAAATGTTTGACCTTGGGCTCAAACATGTTAGCCCCCAACAAAGGGCTATTTAAAGGGATAGTTCACCAAATGAACACAATAATGAGATATTTAACAGATTAACAGAGATGTCTTGGAGGACTTGTTGAAATACTGTAGCATTGGTTAGCAATGGGGTAGACGCTTCATCACACAGCAGTGGCTGCTTCCTGTAGATGGGCTCCTCAGCCTAGTGATGCGTCCCTCCTGGGTGTCACACATTGTAGTAGTGAGGAGGAGTGCTGGAAAGATGTTTTGACCTTCATAGGTATTGCACTCACACACCACACCACACCACACCACACCACACACACAGTGATTTCTGGATACTGTATAATCAGAGGGGATGATTACTGTTTACCTTCTTGATTACTGCTTACTGCTTACTGCTTACTGCTTACTGATTGCCTTCATAGGTGTCTGATGTCATGACTTGGGCTGAAACTGTTTGTGCATGCCAGAGGTGGACATGCCTACATGCGTGTGTTTTATATGTGCGTGTTAATCCAGAGATGTGGAGATTAGAGAGGTATGGAGTGAGAGTGTGAGGGTGGAGCGCGAAGGGTCGTGTCACTCATTCGGGCATGCAGAAGAGTGAAAGCGGAGATAGAGAGAGCGTGTCTGTGGTTTATGACTCGTGGTGCTGTGTGGAGAACTGAGGAACTCACCCTGAGGAACAGCGGCTGTCTTGAGTGAAACTTTCCTCCAGCTAGAACTGCTGACACTGCAACCCTTACAACCGGTTCCGTGACTCATATATTCTGCTGATGCTAATACTGTTTTTCCTGAGCGGTGATATTCTGGCTCCTCCACAGCGTGTGGTTCTGTGACCACACACACAGACAGACGAAGGCCAGAGTGCCACTGTACTGGCCGATGTCCCATGGGAGACGTTTCTTTCCTCAGCATCACCACCAAAACAAAATGGAGGCTACTGTATGGTTATCGTGAGTGTCCAGCTGTGTTGTTGTTGTTGTTGTTGTGTCCATAGTCGTATGTTAGGCAACTTGTTGGTTCCTGTTTCCGAATGGGACTCTTGTGACCATTGTTGTCACATGCAACTGCATGTCACAGCTGTTGACTGTTTAGTAATAGTTTCAGGGTGAGATTACATTTAGTTTCAGTGTCATTTTCAAGGTATGTATACAGAAATGACTTTGATGAGCTCCATATTCATGAATATAAACAGTAGTAAAATGGGCTGTTGGGATGAGGCCAGGGCATAATCTGTCTTTATACTGGAGCTATTCTTTTGATGGCACTCGAAGCTGTTGAGCACGGCTGTAGAGAGAGAGCAGTGTAGTGGCTGTATCGTTACTGTTGTTAAATCCATTGATTCTGACTGATACAATGGCTTATCATTAAGTATTCAGACCCCTTCACTTTTTCCCACATTTTAATAAAATAACAATAACAAAAAAATATTTTTGCCATCAATCCACACACCATACTCCATAATGAGAAAGTGAAGTCACGTCAAGTCATGTTTTTTGAAATGTCTGCAAATGCACTGTACTGTACATCTGACTGATATATAAATGATTTACATTAATATTACATTATATAAAAGTATTTACAGAAAATACTGTAGGAACGTCAATCCAACGGGTGCGTCAGCTGAGGTCTAGACATCCAGGCTTGTTTTTCATGAACCCCTCAGAGGCACCTTGTTGATATTCTATACAGTATATACTGTACTGTTCTTCACCTGTAAGTGTGGAGGCCCAATCAGAATCCAGGTCTGCTTCCTCCCCCGCCTCCCTCCCCATCCTCCACCCTCCACCCCCTGTTCCCCACCTTGGTTACAGAGGTGAGCTGTTGTTCATTGTGGCGTGTAACCTCCTTGTCTCATTAGATTTGAGCTCCCCTCACTACCGTCGCCCAAGTGATTGCACTTTTTTGGGTTGAATATTTCGGCCTTTTTGCTGGCTTTACGGTACGACAGTGTGTCATGAATCCAGGAACAGTAACATCTGGGAAAGGAGAAGGTTTGTTGTTTTTTAGTTTTTTTCTGTACTTTTTCCTGGTTTTAGTGGAAGTTTGTTGCTTTAAGGTATCTTGTTTTAGATTCCGCAGCAGATCGAGTGGCTAATTGGAAGGTAGGGCTAATTGTCTATTTCCTCGTCCATTGGCTTTGTGGTCATTTGATCTCCTCGATGTTATGCCATGAGGGATCGTTTTCTCTCGAAGGCCATTGGAGACTCCGCTACACCCAGACACGCCACGCTCCTCTCAGTGCTGTCGGAGTCTGTTGGCCCCCCTGCGGTCTCAGAGCTGATCTGAGTACAGTAGCCAGAAGAGATGAGTTGTTATGCTGGCATAGTCCAGAGAGACCCACTGTACAGTCCAGAGGTCTTCCCAGTCACACTGTCCTTTAGAAGGAGAGGAGGTTTCTGCTAAGATCGAGACTGTGTACACTGCCACTCAAACTGTTTTATGCGGGTGTTGGTAATTGCCATATCCTCTCAAACTATTGGTCATCTAACTTGTAAGATATTCTGATTAATGATTGAAGTGTGTGTGTGTGTGTGTGTGTGTGTGTGTGTGTGTGTGTGTGTGCGTGCGTGCGTGTGTGTACCTGCTTGTCACCCTGTGGGGCTCAGGTGCGCAGTTTGAAATTGGAGCAGGAGGTGGAGAAGAATAAGATCCTGTCTGAAGCGCTGCAGACCCTAGCTACAGAGCACCACGAACTTGAGCAATCCGTCGTCAAGGGATCCTCTCCAAGGAGCGCGCTCAGTGAGGATGAGTTCTACGACGCTGTGTCTGGTGAGTGGGACTGTTGATATCGAAAAAAAGATTGGTTTGGTGGGGGATTCAAGCGAGAGAGCTTGAGAAAGGCCCCATGTTGCTTTGTCATTCACCCGAGGGGCACTATATTTGCTGTTTCATTGTTTTGGTGTGCTTCATGCATTTCGAGCCAAGGTGTTTGCTTGTTGTGTTGACATGACATGACATGACATGCTTGTTTGATGGTTTATGTGTCTGTGTCTGTGTCTGTGTCTGTGTCTGTGTCTGTGTCTGTGTCTGTGTCTGTGTCTGTGTGTCTGTGTACTTTAGTTGACCAAGATGGGAAACTGTACTGTATACAATTACAGAGAACAAAACCATCATGGAGGTTATCAATGATGTAAAGTGCAAAGTTTACATGTGCAAATTAAGCAAGTTTATTGCACGGGAATTAAAGAGTTTTATTGCTCCTATTAGAGTGAGTGTGTTTGTGTGCGTGTCTGTGTGTGTGCATGTGTGTGTGTGTGGGCACCAATTGGGTGGTAAATAAGCAATAAATATCCTAAACTTTGAAAATGCTTCTATATATACAACAATATTTTGACATACTATGGATGTCTTTTTTTGGTTCATGATCGTGACATTGATAATAAGGATGTTACTAACAGTGTGATGATTAGGATGTTACTAACAGTATGATGACAATGACGATGACGATGACGACGACAATAACCATAAGCCCTAAGCTTCTCCAAAAGTCAATTTAAATACATTTACTGTACCAAAATTATTATAACTACTCCTGTGATTACAATCAACGTGAGTAATTAATCTCACTAAGCAGAGGCAGGTAATCTTGCAGCAATTGCATTCGTCTCCTTTACCAACGAAATTGCAAGAGTAGGCTACAGAACCGATAGATTTTCTGAAACTCTGTGCTCACCAAACTCCATGCAGTTAGGATGACTGGTAACTGGCCGATTAGTTTAACCACAAGACCAACACTGATGGAACCAATTCGTCATGGAGTAAATTGTTTTAATTTCTCCTCCTCTTTTAAATAGTCACAGCTGGTGAACTCCGCAAGATGTGGTTTACTGCTGTGTCGAGTGCATGCAACTGCAATTTGGCTGCCTGCCATTTCTAAATGAAGATTACGTTATTATGTATTTGCAGAGGGGAGCGAGAGAATTTGAACCTTTCTGTTTTTCAGGGGGTTGGTCTTTGAGCCATGGTGCAATACCCAAATGACACACCTATCCTATCTCAGCCAGGCGGCTGCACTTTCGTTTCGGTCCATATTAATTCTTAGAAATTTGAGCAAGACCCAACCCCTGGAGTCCCGTCGGGTTGGAGCTGAATCAAAACTGTACAGCAGGAGCCCAGCCTCCCTCCCTCCACACATGGCAAATAACAAATCCCAGGCCAAAAAATGCACACGGAACAAATACGAATGTAAAAAGTTTTGTATAAAAATGTATTTATAATAGATTAAATTTGTCCTGTTTTATATCATGGATTATAATTCTAAACAGGCCTTGCATGTATTGTTGACGTCATAGAATTGCAGGAAATGCATTTAGATCGATTTTTTTTTCTGGGGAGAGGACCCCCCAAACCCCCCATACAAACATAGCTTCCCCAAACTTGAAACTCACACTACACCGATGATGATGAGGAGGAGGAGGAGGAGGATGATGATGATGATGTTGTTGTTTACTGTAATGATCAATGGACTAATGCCTTCATCTTACCTAACGGCAACGAGTGAAGCTGGTGTTGGGGTGCTTTAAATGCAACCCTATCCACACATATCAGGTTTCTCCTGTCAGGGCTTTGGGTAGCCTCGGGGAAGGTGTCAGTTGCTGACAGGGTGATAGTGTCAGTGATGACCCTGACACTATCATTCATGGACTCATTCACTCCCCCCCTCTAGTCCACAAAAAAAGAAAAAAGAAAGAAAAGAAGAACAAAAAAACATGTCTCCTTCTTCCGCCCCTTTCTCTCAGAATCAGATTCAGAGCACTCTCTGAGCGGCTTTGAGACGGTGGCCAGCCACTCCTTTGAGGAAGACGAGGAGGAGGAAGGCTCTGTCCTGTTCAGCAGCGACCGCAGCAGTCTCGCCAACATGTCGCAAGAGGATCACCTTGGCAATGAGGAGGAGTCCCTGCCCAATGGAGTCGTGAGGCATAGGTGAGCTTGACCCAGGTGCCCCCCTCCACCCCCCCCCACCCCCCCCCCCCCCCTTCTGACCTACCCTCCCATCCACCCACCTACCCTCCCATCCACCCACCCACCCACCCACCCACTCTCCCATCCACCCACCCACCTACCCTCCCATCCACCAACCCACCTACCCTCCCATCCACCCACCCACCCACTCTCCCATCCACCCACCCACCTACCCTCCCATCCACCCCCCTCCCTCCCATCCATCCACCCACCTACCCTCCCACCCTACATGAACAAATCCAAAGAGTGGATTGAACTTGAATTAGACTGCTGACAAGGTAAAGAAACAAATATGTGACTGTCATTTGAGTGAACTATCCCTTTAAGTCTCTTTGTCTTGTTATGGTATCGCCACCTGTTTTCATTTTGTAGTTTGCAGAATAGTCTCATCATCTTCGGTGTGTTTTTAATGTGTTTTCACTGGTCCTGCCAAATCAGGGTGTGAATAATTTAGCGAGAGGGCCGCAGCCTAGTTCAGATAGGAGAAAGGCTCTGGTGGAGAGGGCCTCAGATCTGTGGAGGACCGGTTAAACATTGATGAGTTCACAGTGTAATGCAATAAACGGAACTCAGTAGGGTCCTATGGTGACTGATCCCTTGTGTCTGTGGCGGAGAGATGAGAGCTTAGGAATGGAGAGGAGAGGAGAGGAGAGAAGAGTGGAAAATGCATTAAAATTGATGGCCGTCTGATCAGCCTGGCCTCCATGTTCTTATCTGTCTTTGTTGTTGTTCAGTGTTAAACTTTGGCCTTGGTAAAGAACGATACACATTCCAGATACGGAAACATTCAGTGGCCCAAAAAACCACCCTTAGTCGGCTGACGGTGAAGAATGAAACTGTAATAACCACCATCATTGCTAAATGGGATGTGTGACTTGATCATACAGGTTAGAAGGGAAAATTATTGACTGCCTTTTCTGTGTGTGTACGTGTGTGTGTGTGTGTACGTGTGTGTACGTGTGTGTGTGTGTACGTGCGTGTGTGTATGTGCGTGTGTGCACGTGTGTATGTACGTGCGCATGCGGGTGTGTGGCGGGGGTGATTTCGAATCATGCTCTCATGATGAGGTCGTGTAGCCCTGCTGGTGACTTCTAAGCCCAGACACAGCCTGAGGATGTCCTCTTGGTATAACGGTTTACGTCTGTGGCATCCAAGTGAGAGGTCCCCGGTTCAAACCCCGCTAGATACAGTACTTGTATATACATATCGAACATTTGTTCATTTCAATGAAGTCAAAGGTAAGAGGAGCAAATATGACCTCAGCTACTAGAAACCTCCTATATTGGTGTTGATTGTTGTGGATCTGGCCTCTCTCCAATATGCCGTTCCTACACGTGCCTGGAACTAAACAAGAGGGCTTTTGTTGCAGACTGCAGACTGTATTCGCCTGAATAAGAGATGACTCTTGCATTAGATATAGTGCATCCATTACATGTCTGGCATGTGGAGTCTAATTGAATACCAGTTAATATGGTAACCGCTACAGGCAATGTCAACAGGACACACAGTAATTCATAGTAATACCATAGTAATACTTGTCTCATTGGCTTGTTGCATGTACTTGTGTATCCCTCCCTCCAGAACAAGTCTACCGGCACCCATGTTCTCAAGGAACGACTTCAGCATCTGGAGTATCCTAAGGAAATGCATTGGAATGGTGAGCTAAATGTTTAATTTTGTATTTTGTATTATTATTATTTTTTTAAATGTATTCCTCCTCAGTCCCCGTCAATACCTTTTGATATGACATATTATTGATATAGCATATTATTGATAGAGCATATTATTGATAGGACATATTATTGACATAAACCTCTGCTTAAAGCCTGACATAAGTAACACCTGACTTACCTGACACTTGATTACATTATGTTGTCTTTACATATCAGCCCTATACTGATGTATCAGTACAGTAACATACGTGTTATACTGTATACATATGACACATCACATACATGTTGTACTGTACATATGTCACATCACATCTGTGTAGCATGAGGAGGTAGTTCACCTCCGGCTTTTTAAAAATGTTATATTTGTATTAATCAAAGACAATGTACAATACAATAACATGACAATACAGGACATAAGCTTACAAGAAAGTTCGGAAATACAATACATACTGGAAAAGGTGCTACAAATATTTTAATTGCTTTAAAATTTCATTTCATATATACATGGATGTCTCTGCTGGGAACATTTGCTGGTGTGAATAAAAAAATTGGCATGTAATAAAAATAAATTAATTACGAACATTTCACTGAGGTCAGATACATCATTGTCATACTGAACAAAACTTTTCTTTTAAAACATCTAAAGCTAAGGAAGCATATATCACTGTGGATAGGCTAAATAGGATACTTTGGCTAAAAGAGATCTTCCTGTAATCGATCTTCCTGTAGTCCTGTAATAGATCTTCCTGTAGTCTCTTTGGATCAAAGGTCAAATCTTCATTGCATTGAAGTAATGAGAGGACTGAAGTTCTCTGTTGATCTCGATATGACACCAAGGTATTTAACCTGATACACCGTGGTATTTAAGCTGATCTTTAACTGGAATGCCTGCAATTTCATTCTCCAAACAGTTCTTTCCTGGAAGGAGTTCACATTTTGTGATATTCAAACAAAGACCAGAAGCATCAGAGAAATAATAATTAATAATTCAGTCTGTGATTTGTCCTTTAGAAATAGTGTAGTGCTGTCTGCGAGTTTTACCAGCTACACTACAAACAGCCCATTGATTCTACGAGTTTTTATCTGAACAGAAAGAATCTGCATGGCCAGAAGAAACAAATAGGCTGAGATCGGGCAACTTTGGCGAATTCACCTCCGGCTTAGAGCATGTATGTAACGTTGAAACGTGATAATCCTGATGTGGAATGCAGGTCAGGGCGGGGTATACAGTATGTTATACAACGGGTTGATGAAAACAAGCCTTGTAATTGCCAGAAAGGCATTCAAAGCTGTGATTTACTAACAATAATGTCACAATTAAATCACTTGCTTTGATATTGCTTTGTGTATCAAGTTCCCTTGACAATGTTTGTAGTTTTGGGAACTGTATTTCTCAAGGCAAGGCAGAAACCACCACAATCTATCATGAAATAAATACTTAAAGCATTGTTTTATTGTCACAAATTTCTGATTTGTTGTGAAGGCCGTGATTTACCATCAATATTGTTACTTGGTAGGGGTTTGCCAGCATTCCACTGCATGCTGTGCCTAACAACTCCCCCTACCCGTGACAATATTGATCATATTCACACACACACTCTACCGTACATTCACCATAGCATTCTTCCAACTCTTAGCTGCTGTGTACACTTGTATGCTATTTCATAGTGGTATGAGCCTTTGGGATGTTTGAGTCACAGAATGTCACATTTCCATGACATTTCTGGTCAATTCTAAAACCAAGGGACTTGATGACGTTGTGGTTGAACCAGTAGAACAATGGGAATCACATTGTGCTGTACAACCACTCACTTTCACTCTCACTCTCTCTCTCTCTCTCTCTCTCTCTCTCTCTCTCTCTCTCTCTCTCTCTCTTTCTTTCTTCCTTTCTCTCTCTCTCTCTCTACTCTCTTCTCTCTTTCAGGAGCTCTCTAAGATCACAATGCCAGTGATTTTTAATGAGCCCCTGAGCTTCTTGCAGCGTCTGACAGAGTACATGGAGCACACCTACCTCATCCACCAGGCCATCGCCTCCTCCGACTCCACAGAGAGGATGAAGGTACACCACACATGGATGGAAATCATCTGGAAAATTGGCTTTACAAATATAGGAATGCATTATACATAATACATAAACATACAGAGACATAAAAAAAAAAGAGCAAATCAATCTCCAGGGTCGATCTACGATGATCTGATCATGGGTTGGATGTGTTGGTTTTGCATGGCCAGTGTGTTGCTGCGTTTGCCGTGTCTGCAGTGGCGTCCCAGTGGGAGAGAACTGGGAAACCCTTCAACCCTCTACTGGGAGAGACCTATGAACTGGTCAGGTAAGAGAGAGACAAGTGTATCTCTGCCACGGGTTATTTATTGTGATAGGAAACAGAACGAACAAATACACATTCACAAAGCATACGTTTTTAAAGTGGTTTATACCGAATCCACTTTTTCGATTATCTGAAATTGGATTAGCCTTTTGGATATGACCTGGTAAGATGAGAGAGTATGTCTCTGTGTCGCTGTTTATTTGTAATGATAGCAAGCAAATAAAGAAGCAATTTACAAAGCATACAATTTAAGTGGTTTAAAACCAAATCCGCTTTTTCCGTGATCTAAACAGCCTTTTTGATATGTCCTTGCACCTCAGGCGGAAAAAAGAATGTGAGAGAGCCAATTACGTTTTAGTACACTTAACCCATTCCTCCCTCTGTATGTCTCTCTCTCTCTCTCTCTCTCTCTCTCTGTTTCTCTCTCTCTCTGTGTCTCTCTGTCTCTCTCTCTCTCTCTCTCTCTGTCTCTCTCTCTCTCTGTCTCTCTCTCTCTCTCTCTGTCATTCTCTCAGAGAGGACCTGGGGTTCAGATTGATCTCGGAGCAGGTGAGTCACCACCCGCCCGTCAGTGCCTTCCATGCCGAGGGCCTGAAGAAAGACTTTGTGTTCCACGGCTCCATCTACCCCAAACTCAAGTTCTGGGGCAAGAGTGTGGAGGCCGAACCCAAGGGCATCATCACACTGGAACTGCCCAAGTAAGTAAGACCACTCACTAACTCATGGAAAACGTTCACTAAACCTCCAACAGTTGTGTGATGAATTCACTCAGGGAACCATGGTGGGTCCAGGGGCAAAATAAATGTTGACATTGAAGTGTCTTAACACCAACAACAACTTAATTCACCCCTGGGGTTCACCCCTGCCTGCCATTTCCGCCACTGCTTACTACTGGTCCTTTGTAGACATGCAGCACGTGTTGTGTGAAACCACAATACAGTATTATGATTCCATTTCACTTCCAGGCACAACGAGGCCTACACATGGACGAACCCTACCTGTTGCGTCCACAACATAATCGTGGGGCAACTGTGGATCGAGCAGTATGGTAACATGGAGGTGATCAACCACAAGTATGAACAACCTCTTCCCACACGCTCTGCTACTTCTTTGACTGCCTAAAGGGGCATTTCACTCAAAATCTTTTTCGAGTACATTTCTTATCAGGCCACCATTCATGTGGTCACAAAGTATCAATACTTTGCACATACAGTATACGCCTCATGGAAACCCCAATATCAAGGTTAGATTTAATTAAGATTAAGGTCACTTTATTGTCCATTAATGTTACTTAACGGAAATGTTAGATGCACACACATACTTTCTACATACACATTAGGAGAGGCTGGTGGGGTTAGAAATCGACGAGCTCATTGTCATGCTGGAATGGAATGCACCCCTGGAATTCCTCATGACTTCCTGGAATTGTCTCATGACATTGTGTTCAAAACACATTCTCATCATGAGATGATTCCAGGAAGTGAAAACATATGTCGGGAATGTAGAAAGTACTTTCTGAGTAAGAAGAAAGCAGTGTGTGAATAAGGAAGTATGACGGAAAAGAAATGAAAAGGAAAATGTTGAGCTGGTCATGTATTTCTGCTTTTTCCTAGAACTGGAGAAAGGTGCTGCCTGAATTTCAAACCCTGTGGCCTGTTTGGCAAAGAGCTGCACAAAGTTGAAGGCTATATTCTAGACAAAAGGTAGGATTTTGAGTGTTGTGGTAAATTTGACTATTTGAATTTCGAAAGCTCTAGTCGTATAACCTTAGATGCAAAGCCCATTGAAATGTAATATACTGTATATTGTATACTACACTGTACCTCAATGCTTTTGTTGGTGCACATACAGTGCCCTGTGTAAGTAATGGGACACTTATTTTTCTCTATACTCCAAAAGTTTGGATTTGAAATCTAACATTACTATGAGGTAGAGACTCTACTTTTATTTGAATGAAAGTCAGAAAAGCCATTATGAGGTTGAAATATCAGAAGAAGTCAATCAGAAACATAGCCAAAACCTTAAACCTACCATAATTTGGTACATCAAGGAAGAAAAAAAAGCACTGGTGAGCTCAGCAATCGCAAACATGCTGGTAGGCCCAGGAAGACTTCTGCAGTGGATGACCCAAGAATGCTCACCATGATTAAGAAAACCCCCAAAACAACTGTCCCACAGATCAGGAACACTCTACAGGAGGTAGGCATGAATGTGTCAGAGACTACCATCCGCAGAAGACTTCACCAGCAGAACTACAGAGGCTACACTGCCAGGTGCAAACCACTAGTTGATCGCAAAAACAGGATAGCCAAGTTATGGTTTGTCAAAAAGTAACTAAAAGAACATGCATAGTTCTGTAAAAAGGTATTGTGGACAGATGAGACGGATAAGATTAACATGTACCAGAGTGATGGCAAGAGTAAAGTGTGGCAAAAAAGGAAATGCTGAATATCCAAATCATACCACCTCACCTGTGAAATATGGTGGAGGGGGTGTTATGGCTTGGGCATACATTGATGATGTAACTGCAGATGGCATCAGCAGGACGAATGCTGAACTGTACAGAAACAACTTGTCAGCCCAAATACACACACATTTCCAAACACATTGAACTGTGCTTCATCATACAGCAGGACAAAACATACTGCCATAGCAACTAGGGAGTTTTTCAGGGCCAAAAAGGAAAGTTGTTAACTGGCCAAATCAGTCTCCAGATTTAAATACTATTGAACACGCTGAAGAGGAGACTTCAGGCAAAAAGTCCTCTAAACAAACAACTGAAGATGGCTGCAGTACAGGCCTGGCAGAGAATCACCAGAGAAGATACCCAGCATCTGGTGGTGTCAATGGGTCGCAGACTTCAGGCAAATACTAAACATGAGTGTTTAACTTGGACATTTGATAAATCGGTCCCATCACTTTTGGTAGGTCTAAAATAGGGAAACTGTCTAAAAAGTGATGTAATTTCTGAATAGTGAAACCAATATGTACGCAAATACAATCTATACGTTAACCACGTATTAAATGTTTGATTGAAAATCCAAACTTTTGGAGTGTAGAGCCAAAAGAAGAAAAAAATGCCTCACTGTTACCATTACTTACGCAGGGCACTGTACATTTCTCAAGCACGTTGCCACATTGACCGTGTTGACTCCGGTGTTTTGACCGCCATCGTTTGTGTTCTTTGGCACAGCAAAAAGAAGCTCTGCGCTCTCTATGGAAAGTGGACAGAGTGCATGTACATAGTGGACCCTGCCGCCTTTGAAGCACACAAGAGAAGTGACAAGAAAGGGCCAGAGGACAAGAAAGGCAAACCGGTATGTACCCCCTGGCGCTCACCTAGTTCATGGCACGGCCCCGACATTGTGCTACGTTGTCTATTTATGTTAAATGTTTGCTTACAGTTGTGCCCTCATTGTCCTACTTTTTACTACTTTTATGCTGTGGTTCAGAGAAGTGTTACGCAACAAGCGGTTTGACACTAATGTAGCGTCACTTCTGTAGTGAGAAGTGCAGAGAGTGAGTGCTCTACTCTGTTGTTGTTGTTATTGTTGTTGTTGTTGTCGTCGTCCAGGGCTCTGGTGAGGAGCAGGAGGAGATCCCCCAATCAGACAGTGACACTGTGGAGGTGATCCCAGGCAGCCAGCTCCTGTGGAGGATAGCACCCAGACCAGCCAACTCTGCAGAGGTTAGTCACATGCTACAACACCCCTATTTAGGCCGTGTTCAGACAGGATTTTCTTGTCTGCCCAAAATGTATTAAGCACATTGTTTTCCTACGGGGCTCACGCATTGACTGAAGACGGACGACCATCCGTGCTTTGTCCCTCCCTTTTTATGTGTGTCAATAGTAGAAATGACTTGAACTTTAGATGGGTACATTTATGCGTAACCTGTTTTTCGTGAATGGTTCCCATCTGTCTGAACAGGCCCTTAGATAGAAACCAAGACGAAGTAAAAGACAACTTGTACAGACCTTGAAGACCTTGATAATAACTTGTGAAGATTGCATTTTTGTAGATTTATGTGAAAATGTTAATAAACATGAACAACTTCTCAAGTTAAATTAAGAACAACTTCTTCAGTCCCAGAAGAAATGTTCTCAAGTGTGACTTTTTTTTGTTGTTGCTGATTTGTAGATGTACAGTTTTACGTCCTTCGCCATGCAACTGAATGAGGTGGACCAGGACATGGAAGGAGTCATTCCCAAGACCGACTGTAGGCTGAGGCCTGATATACGAGCCATGGAGAACGGCGATATTGGTAACGGTCATGACTCCCCTGAAAACCCTGAAGTCTATTCCATGAATTCCTCTTATCCTAGACAACTAGCTGGTACAGTAAAACCTTTGGTGTTTTCTCTCTTGTTCTAGACTTTGCAAGTGAGGAGAAGAAGAGGCTGGAAGAGAAACAGAGAGCTGCACGCAAAAACCGCTCTAAATCTGACGAGGAGTGGAAAACGAAGTGAGACGACAATGTTTTTACATTTGACAATTTGGCAAAGTTTGACAATTTGACAGGACTGTATATTATTACACTGACTCTATATGTGTTAGGCATTTGTTCAGTATTCAACTTAGCCTTTTCAATTTACCTATTTATTTTTTGCCATAAAAGCAACTGCATCCTTGGACATTTTCTTGAGGGTATCTTTCCATCTTAGTCACTTCTCTATTGTTTTCTCAATGTACTGCTTTGTAACGTATGTGCTAATGTCAATTCCCACTGTTTTCTTCCATTGTCTTGTTCGTTGTGTTGCGCCTTTGCTTTGGTGTGAAGAAACCCTGCCCTCGGCCCCAGGTTTGAGCTGCTTGCTGTTTTATAATGTGTCTTTTAGCTTATAGACGATATGCTCTCAGTAATGCTATCTCATTTCAGTTTCTCAATTGTAATCTTTCACATTGATCGTGTAATTGCTTTTCTGCCAAGTCACACTTCAGCTATCTATTGATGGTGTAGTGTTTGGGATAAATAAACTTTGAGATAGCATTCACTGGGAGTGACAACGTCCACCTTGCATGTGGTGTTCAATGTATCACATCGTTGTGTGGTAGCGCCACCTACTGGTGTGACTACACTGTATGTCTTGGTTCTGATTTCTGAGATTCAGGAAGCCTAAATTCAGTATAGCCTGGCATCTATGCTATGCAGCTCAACAACTGTTTAAGCTTTTCAAAGATATATTTATTTTAGTATGTGTGTACATGTATTACACATACTTATACAGTATGTAGCATGTGATTGATAACATTCCTCATTCCGTTCCATGTCTTACAATGAGCCCGTCCTCCGATTTCTACCTCCACCAGCCTCCCCTGATGTCTAACCACTCCCCCACACCCACCCTTCCTCCCCCCCCCCCACCCCCACCCCTCTCTCATCTGTCTGTTTTTTTGCTGACTGAGTGAGCCTTGACTCCATTGCCCTGTGATGACCTTCTCCCCTCCTGTCCTCCCAGGTGGTTCCATCAGGGTCAGAACCCCCACAATGGCTCCCAGGACTGGCTGTTCTCCACTGGGTACTGGGACCGCAACTACCCCCTGCTACCTGATATTTACTAATGGACATTCCTTGAAAACCGGGATCAATATTTTAGTCTTAACTATGTCCACTTCACTTCTCGAAATTGCATTCCACAAGTTAGTTTTTAACAGGGCCAGCTACTTACATAATTGCAGTAAGCAAATGGGAGACTAGAACAGCGTGGCCTTAATTTATTACGATGAATACACTTTGTACAAATGGCAATAATTCATATACTTATAATACACATTGTTAAGCAGTTAGACATGCTTTCAAATGTAGCATTTATATTTACACTAGATCATATATTTTCCCATGCAGCCATCATTTTTGAGGGAAGTACTTTTAGCTTAATGTATTTATGAACTCCATTGTAGCTTTGGCTGATACAAATTGGATCATGGTTTGAGTCGCTGTTTTGTTGTAATTTCTTCATGATGCAGTGTTTTGATTGGATGTGAGCTGTCATATACTGTATGTTATTTGCACAAACTTACATCCTTCCTACATCAGTGTGTCCCACACTGTAGACTTTTCTCAACTGTTAGGAACACGACTGCTCGCGTCCTCTCCCCCGTCCTTCACTCGATTCGTCCTCAAAAAGGGGTGCAGGAAAATATGTAAGAGGAGGAGTCTAGATCTTCTCCTGTAATGCGTGTTCAAGAGGACATGGGAGGAGGACGGAGGAGAGGACTTGATGAGTCGCGTTCCTAACAATTGAGAAAAAGGCTTTTGTGATCAATGCTCCTCATGTCATGTACAGATGTTTTGTGTTCACTACTTCACTTCACATTCTCTGTTACACAAGTACAGTGCACACATATATGTACATATCGAATGTGGTTGGGATTATTGTTATTTTTTTTGAGTCATTCAAAACACTGGAGTCAATGGTATTGTTATCCAAACTCCCAAAGTTCTCCACACATCCACACTTTGTTCAAAGTGATGGACAGCGATGCTGAGAACCCACTGCTCTTTGTTGTTTGTGTTTTGGCACACAATCTCACTGGTTTGTGTTGCTTGTCACAGCTTACATTTATTTTCTTCATGATTCTGTGCTTTATGTATGGTTATTGTTATATGAACAGTAAGATTTATTGTTCCATCAATTGTAGGGAAAGAAAAAAAAAAAAAAGTCTTCTCTGAATTATTTTAGCAATATCTACAGGCCATTATTGACATGTGACTGTGTGTCTGTAACCTTCTTATGAATCAGAGGTATAATTCAAAACCGCTTACATTTTGTTGACTCTGCCCAGCGGCTGCTTATGACAATCAGCCATGAAATCAAGGACAATAATGAATCTTATGTTTCTCCTGTCATCAAAACACTTTGAGTACATGGAGAAAACAAGCTCGAGGTCAAACCTCTCTCGTGCTTATGATAAAGTTAAAAGTATGATGTGTTGAACTGTCGTGTAGCTTTCATTCGTTTTTATCCACAGCTATGTGAGAAACTAATCGTGGTGTTCATTTTTGGAAAATGTATTGTAGTCGTATGTGTAGCGACTGTGTTTTTCTGTTCTTACTTCTGCCCACCATGTGTGCTCAAAAGCACACACAATAGATGATGTCAAAAACGCAATCTCGGATTCAAACAACAACAAAGTGTTCACACTGCCACTTTTTTGGTAAACAGCTGAGGGATGGGGCGAATGAGATCAAAATGATAGGTTCAATCCATGTTTTTAAGCTATTATTGTTTACACAAGATGGAGTAAAAAAAAGTATATGGTGGGGTCTGATGGAGAAGGACAGTTGAACTAAGGTCATGAGACAATTATAAGTTATATTCTTTAATAATCAATGGCTATATATAATTGATTATAAAGTAAGTCCAAAAATGGACGTACCAAAATCCTAGATTGCCCCTTTAAATACATTTTGCATTCTGCAGCAAATGATGCTCTCAGCTATGCAACCTCTGAAGGGACACTGTGTGGATATGTAAACAGTAGTTGAACCATAAATGTCCTTGTGACATAGCTCTCTCCTATTCCTGTTAACTGTGAAGACATTCTGTAGACCTATACCAAGTTATCAAAGGGCCTTTGATATGTTATTTTTTTATGAGGGTAAAATGGGTATTAGATACCTCGTATCATGGTTACAGAAAAAAAAAAACAGTAACAGGTTAGGCTACTTTGTGGTCGAAATGTAAGTGTCTTAATACTGTATCTAGAATCCCAGAAAATGTGTGGATGTAAGAGAATGGGGCTACAGACTGTTTAATCATTTGGTCCTTTAATATTTTATATAATGAGTAGCCTATCATGAAATATACTCTGTAAATCTCTGTAACTTCTAAATAAAATTGTCTACAACTTTGGTAATTTGGATGATTGTATTTGTTTCAAGTTACTTTTAGGTGATTGTGGCATGCAAAGGGGATATTTAATAATGACACCTGGTAAATGGAAGGCGATGATCATGGACCTTGATTATGCAGTATTTCATATTGCAACACTTTATTACACCCTAATGCTCTTTGAGAATCTCTGGCTCTAATCAAAGCAAATAATACTTAGGTAATTCTTTAAGATTTTCTCTTGTTGCTCAAATTTTATTGATGATCAAAATGAATGTAGTCATCCCAATCTTCTGATCTTTTTTCATGAATATCCTGTGGATGATTGAAGAGAATGTTAGAGAGCAAATTATGTAAAAAAATAAATAAAAAAAAAGTGCTTCTCAGATTAGGCCTACTGTCCTGGAAAGTATTAAATGGATTGGTATAGTAACCTACACTGTATAGATGGTTTGTATAGTAGCCTACACTGTTTAGATAGAAACATATTTCACCATACCTGATCCAGGCAGGTGCGAGCCTCCACCACAAGGTTTTCTAATAGCAGTCCTGTTGTGGGGAGCACTACAGGGACGCTTGTGCGTGATCCTTTCCTCTTCAGCATCCATTACGCAGCCCAAGGGCACGTATGCGGCGGATTGGACAGGCCTCATGGCGCGCGGCAGGGAGTGGTCATCCATTGGCGTGTAGACAGGGACGTATCTTATCGCGGAACTCTGAAAAGGCAGGCCATCTGTATCTGTCCTGGGTGAGATATAGTTGTTTGTCATGATGGTTGAGGGACCGCGTCGTCGGTTAGTTAGGACCACGTGGTTATTACACATATTTGCTGAGGCGGTGCTGCAAGACTTTTGCGTCTGCGATTTTAAGCGCCCAGTGGTGCGGGGTCTTGCCATGACACATGGTGGCACGGCGCAGTGGCACGAGGTCACATGCGGTTGACAAACAAAACATCCGTACTGTTGGTATTGTAGGCCTGGACGGTGGGTCGGTGTCATTTGAATTACAGGATGGAAGCTACAATCTTGTGACACAGAGTAATGATGGCAGGCGCAATCTGGTTGTGCGCGACAGCAGTGACCTCTCCAAGACGCGTCGTGGTTGCAGTCATTGATGGTTTCTATTGACGCTTCAAAAACTTCTCTCTGGCTCTCATCATCAAGACAACCTTTCCAATGAGCAGACGTTGCAGCGTAGAGGGAGCTCCTCTTTTCTTTGTGCGCAGAACGTATCATGGCTGTGCTCATAAGGGATGATTCTTCTGTCACTTGTGTCCAAGCATCAATCCTAACTCTTCGTGGTTTCGCTGTCGGAGGGTCCTGTGTTTTGACGCTATGACTTATCTTCTCAGTTCCCGTAGCTGTTACCGCAGCTCTCAACCTAACAGAAGACCGTGGACTTGAATTTATGAAGGACACTCCTTTTGGAGGTCGGGGTCCCTCATTCACTGTTGTTCTACGTCGTTCTGCTGGGATGGACTCTTTCGTTTCTTTGGTAGATTTGGATGAGGGAGCGGTAGTCATTTTGTTAGCTGGCGTGTTTGGACTTGGTTTGTTGTCGGTACGTGGAATAACGGCCACGTGTGCAGGTGAGTCTCCGACCGTCAAGTTGTCTGACGGCACACTTGTTTGAGTATCAATGGTGAACTTTTTTGCGGCTCCAACTTGCTTTATTTCTACTCCTTTCCTTTGCGCGCTCGGACATGTGGAGTGCTGTTTTGAACTGTTTGATCTTTTGGGTCTTTGCTCAAATGGGTGCCTTACGAAAATGCCAAGGGGGGTTCGAGGTGTGTCACTGTCTTGGCGAACAATGGCCTGCGCACCGCTCTCCGTTACATGCGTGGAGAGCACTGTGTCCCCCTGATTGGCTGTGGATAGTTTGTCTGAGGTCAATTCATCGAGTGTACCTGAAATTAACTGCGATGGTAATGCCGGTTTCTCTTTGGGCACAGTGCGCAGTCTCGAGAGGCCTAAGGCAATAACGTCAAAACCAGCTCTCCTCGATTCGTCCCAGTCAAAACCACCTGCGGGTAAACTCTCGGCTGAAAAAAAGCACCCTAATGTTAGGCAGAAGCGCTTCTGGTCTACTGATTCGGTTTATCTTGGAAAAGTATGATTAATGTATACATTAAAGGTTACGGTTCAATGCCTTACCCTTTGTTTTGTGGAACTCAATCACAAGCTTCTTCAACTCAAAGGACGGGTTCTCTAAATGAAAAACGATGAGATGAGAAATGCATTTCTCATCAACGCAAATTCTATGCAATGTTCATAATGCACCGGACAGATCTAGGAGTAAACACACAGGTACGCGCACACACAGATCGGCTTCTACAACTGTTTCCTACCATCTTTGAATTTCCTCAACTCAGTCAGATAGTAAAGGCAGAATAGATTGACGTTGTCCGGTTTCTTTTTGAGTACAGCACGGGACAAACCCTCCAGCATGGTCGTCAGTCCATCAGGAATGATCATATCAAATTCCTTTGTCATGCTTATGGTTCATAAAAGCTTCAAAGATTCGGAAAAAAATATTGTTAGGTGGCTACTGACACTCACTTGGACGTACTTGTCATGATTGTGGTGTTGTATAAATCTATCACGATAGTAGGCTATATTTTACATATATATATTACAATGTAACTCACCTAGGCCTATTATCCTATTCTGAACTAGTCCTGGCCTAGATTTGTCTGCGAAAACCAGGGGGGTGACGCACTTAACATTTCTTAACATTAACTTAACGTTCTAATGTTGACATCAAACACAAGTATTTTTTGTTTGAGGAATATGGTTAAATACATTGGCAGACCGCGACAAGTATCGGCCTGCAGTTAGGCTGATGTCACAATCACAGGCCTATTGCGCATATCGGTAACATGTGGAGACGCGTCATAATTTAATGTAATCAATGCAACCCCACAAATAACAACAAAAACTTTGTAGACCAAATGGCATAACTCATTTGAAATCAACTATGGTTTTCACCTGATACAAGTGCTAATAAAACGGACACAAATAGGCTATTTCACTTTTCAGCAACATAGAAGGCGCGCAGACAATAGTCTCTGCGTTCTCAACAGAAAACATATCTTCCTGCAGTGAGCCAAGTTGCACAGCCTTACACATGTGAGCGCTTGGAATAGAACAAGTTTGCATTTAAATATCACCCATTGTATACAGCACAAATGACAAATGAATTTAGGACGAAATCTTGTTTCGCTTGTATGCTCACTCAAATCGCACAAACGGATTATTCCTTTGCAAAGTAAGTGTTTATTGACTTCTACTGTAGAGGAAGGAGTATTGGGGAAGTGCAGGCTAAATAACGCATTCTCTCTTCACCAGATGGGCAGGCCTGTATTGGAAAATAAAATTAATAAATACATTTAAAAAAAAAAAATAGCTTACTGTATAACAGCTTTTCTTACTTACTTTTTTTTTTGATTATCATAATTCCATTGGTGGGGAGGTCACACCACATTTGAACAATAGGTCAAGTAAAAACAACAATTAATTTAATGTGAGTGCTTCTCAGTTTAAGCTGGTAGTTCTGCCTGTGTATGTTCAACATAGAGAATCAAATTTCAAAAGGCTATAGCCAATTTCTCCATAGTTTCAATTGTGTACATTTCCCAAGGACTGATTTGAAATGAATCTTACCTGGACTGAGATACATGCCCGTGTTTGGGTAACCTGCCCTATGCAGGTCCATAGCCTGGCCTGGTGACATCATCGCCTGTGAGGACATGGCATGGGGGTACAACATGGCTCTCTGCTCTGAGACATCAGGGGTAATATTCTGCCCTGTGGCCACATCTGGAGCCAGCAGATGGGGGTGCACCATCTGTGGAGCTGGGCTTTGGATGGTGTGCTGTGGCTGGTATAGCATCGCCGGGCCTGGGTATGTGGTCTGGGGCCTGGAGAATCTAGCGTGACTTTGAGGCTGATGCATCTGTGAAGTGTTGTTGAGCACCATGTCCTGGTAGGGTGGGTACTTCTGTGTGTTCATGAAGGAAGGAGGGTGTGGGTCAGCTGGATTGTAACCTCTCCACAGGCCAGAGGGGCTTTGACCATGCAGGGGTGGACCAACAAAGGGCTTCTGGTCAGTTGGAGTGCCTGAGAGAACCGTATCTGTATAGTATGTGACTGCAGCAACAAAGGAACAAAGAAAAAACATTGTTTCATTTGTAATATGCTCTGTAAGCCATGCATGTTATAGCATTATAGAGTCTAATTTGAACATTCTAGGCGATGTCATGGATAATATACATGATCGACTATTAGGCTACTGTAGAAGAAAGCATACCATGATGTTGAGCAATGCTGCGAACATATTTCGATTCAATAACGTGAGCCATGGCATCTCTGGACGTTTTGAACAGCAACACATCGTATATGAATCGATCTTAGCTTAAATGGCATACATACAATGCATGAGTGTGAATCTTACCTGTTTTAGGTTTTACTGACCCCATTTCACCATGCTGGATGCTGGTTGCCATGACTTCCGATACCAGGGAGGTGTTTGAGGGGACCCTCTGCGTCAACGCACCCACCTTCTGAAGGACCACTAACCCATTGCCCGGCTGGTTCAACCTCACCTGGATGGTGCATCGGCTGGGGATTTTCACTGGGTTCAGCTGAAGCTTGGAAGTGATTGTGACTGGAGGCGGACTGGCTGATTGGGCTGCAGAGTGAGCTGCTGCAACTTTAATCGGAGCCGGTAGAGGCGTTTGCGTTCCAGGCACGGGAAGTTTGCGTACCGGCACTGAAGACGGGATGACACCCGGTTGAAGCTGACCAGCGAGTCGTTTAATTATGCTATCCATGTTAATAGGGAGTTGTGCCGACTCTTGATTCTCTGCAGGGTTGCATTTCAAAAGCAATTTGGCTTTTTCAATGCCTTTGCAAACAAGTTTACTCCCTGTCTTTTTCTCATTCCTTTGCTTGTCCGTTTCAGATTTGGCTCCAGTTGAGATGGCATTTTTACCCTCAGACAGATTAGTCTTTGCAGATTCCTTTGGTGTATCTTTCTGTGTAGCGATTGGTTGTGTGGCTTTGCTTTTACCAACTTTCTTATTTGACACAGATGTCAATGAACTGAGTTGATGAAAGACAGGGGGTAGGCCTGGCTGATAATTAGATGACTTCACTGCCCCGTCATTGGATTGGTCCACATCTTTGAAAAAGCAATCAAACTATGAACAAACGGCCTGCCTACTGACTTAGCAAATACGAATAGGGCCCTACAAAAGGTCTTACAGTTGGTTTCTTTTCCTCACGTCGAATGACAATTCTATAGTTAGTTGTTTGTTGGCAACCTGACGAGTCACGTTAGCTAGGCCTACTGTAGGCTACTGTATGTAGGCATACGAGGGAAGTCAGCTAATGTATTCAGCACCATGGACAGCGCAACCCTCGCTCTCATGTTCTGTTGTTTGTTTAAAGTTCAGCACCAAGCCGCTTCAAACAGCAGGACGTAAGATGTGGCGTTGCGCTATCCGGGGTGCTGAACAACCAGTAGGGTAAGGCGCCTTTTGGCATAACATAGCGAGCAAACTAACGATGTAACCAGGCCCTAACATTAGCTGTAGCCTATAGCTTCTAAATGAATGTATCTAGTTATGTTATTCTCACCCCACGCTGCGTACCAGCAGTCCTTCATCTTGGGATTCAGCTGCAAGGTTTAAACACCCCATGCTGCGTCACCGGAATGGTTCATTTTGGGATTCAGCTGTAAGTGAAAACACCTGATCCAATCCAACCGTAACTCAAATTTTCCGCGGGGGAAATTTCACCCTGTGAAATGTTATTTGCCTTACCTTACTGTTTGTATCTCATCGTTGATTTTGTTCAATGAGTTATAGGCTTGATTAGATTAGCATTGTTTTTATCTTGGGGTTACCAAGGAAATAATTTCAGATGGCTACAAAGCATTGTTACGGTAATCATGAAGTTAAAATTCTAAGGCGGCAATCCTGGTCGTTTCAAAAAGCAATAGGCTACTCAATATGTTTGCTTACGGTTTTCTCGATTACTTGATCACATTTCTTGAAACAGTATTTAACTTTTCAAAACAATTAACACGTTCCCCTATGCAGTTATGTATAACACATTTGCCAAAACACCGCCTGTAGTACAGTGCCTAATGTGATGACTTACTATAGGCCTAAATAGAAATAAAAAGAAAGACTGTAATTTAGCCTAGTTTTGAACCCTTTCATCAAACTGTTTGATTGATTCGATGACATCAAAACCAACACATGCAAAATATTTATTGCTGAAAGTTGACAGTGTTCAGAATGCCAATTTTATTGAGGAACAAATGAAGAGGTCTTCATTCCTTTAGGCCGGTATGATGACATTATCCTGGAATTTAAAATTCAATAGTAAAGCTTAAGTTGAATAAGTCAGAGAAACTGACAAGCTGAACAAAATGTAAGACATAGCACAACCCATTGTAGAGAAATAACACATTCACAGGCCTTACCATAGAAAGGCTGCTCATTAGGATTGTCTGTAGTGTTGCGCTGCCCCCTGCTGGAAGCCTGCATGGTCTCTGACATGGTGGCAGGTGGAGGACACAGAATGTCCTGTTCCACTATGGGAAGTACACATGTGGACAGGAGCACATCCACAGCCCTGGGGGTGCACTGGTGATGGAGCAGGGCAGGAGAAAGAGGCAGCACCCTGCCTCTCATGATAGTCACCGTTCTGGATCCGCACATAGTGAGGTGGGATCACCTTAGGGGCGTGGCAGCAACAGTGATGGTCTGAGGGTGTGGCAGGTATGTAGGCAGCGCCACTCAAGGGGCAGAGGATTTGGAATGAGCCATCGGCGCCACCCAGAGGCAGGTAGTGGGAACTGTACATGGGTGTGTTGGCCTGCTCAGGGTTGCAGACATGCCCTGCCCCACAGCAGAGCTCAGTCCTGGACCCTCCTTGGCAAGCCACAGCTGTTGGCATCCGAGCCATGGACTCAGGGCGTGCCAGGTGGCATTGTCTCCAGCTGCTACCACACACTGCTGGCCTGACAGTCTGGCATTCTGGCATGGCAACAGTGGGCGCTGCATCACATGGCCTTTGTGAAACTGCAGGAGGAGAGATAATATCACACAAGACAGTGTCAATAGATACTAACAATGAATTTAAAAAGAGAAGAAAAAGACAATACAAAAGAGGAGGGACAAAGAAATGCACACTGAAGAGGGTGAGGGACTGCTTAAGAGAAATCAAATGGATTCATTTGGGAAGAGGAGCATACATTTCTGCTCTTTTACAAGCATTGTATTGATCAACTTACTTGCTTCCGTGGAGCAGCTGTGAATGAACTGGGGGTGCTGTGGTCTGACGTACGTCTGTGGCACTCCCATATGGTGTGGGCAGGTCTGTGGAGCCATAGAGGGTTCTCTTCCCTCTTCATTCACAAGGGGGTATGATGCTTCATTCTGACTGGCTACTGGGCCAGCACCCTGAGGCAAGTGAGCAGCAGGGACCTGGGTGAATGGAGTTAAAAGAGGTCTCATTTTCTTCTGGGCCAAAATTGGTGGGAAAAGCAGGGCCATCGTTTCCTGTGGAGACGGTATAGACGGGTACGGTAAACTGTCTTCCCTTGTTTCCTCTGACAGGGGAGAGTTCACGAAGCTGCACACTGAACTGGGACTTTCTTCCCCAGTCAAAACGTTGGAGGATTCCAAAACCGGTGGGTTCGTTGAGTTGGGAGAGAATATTTTCTTCGCCATCGAGAGAAAAGGGTCCATGAACTTAAAGGTAATTTTTTCCTCTGGTGTTGAAATTTCTTCTGAAATCAGAGGGCATACTAAACCAGGAGCACTGACATCTTCTGCTTTTGAAACAGGTCTTTCCTGTAGGGATGAAATTGGAGGGTACACCAAACCGGTGGCAGTTGTTTCCTGTGGGGATGAAACTGGGGGGTACACCAAACCGGTGGCAGTTGTTTCCTGTGGGGATGTAACTGGGGGGTACACCGAACCGGGGGTTTGTATGTCATGTGACGTGAACACTTGAGGCTTCACCATACTCTCATAATCTGTTTCCAGTGGTGCTAAATTGTTGGGGCCCATAAAATCTGTGGCTTTCAGCTCCTCTGGCATGCTTAAGTTCATCTCATTCATTAGATCCTGCATCATTTCATTGATATAAGGGTTGCAACCATTCGTATCCAAGGCATTTCTGTCCAAGTCCAGATGTGGATCGACTGTACTGTCTGCAGGTGGAGGCGACGCCGACCCAGGCTCCACCTCATCCACTGCTCTTCCTGATCTACCAATCAGCTCTGGGTCCTCAGCGAGCACCAGGGGCATGACCAATTTAGGAGGTGACTGATCTTTGAACACCTGTGATGGGGGTGCAGGCAGAGTCAAACGGGATGTGAGGTCAAGCTGTGTGTTGCTCTGGGGACCAGTAAGACCAGCAGCAGCAGCGCCGCCACCACCACCACCACCGACTGTTGCTTCCCTCTCAGTGCTCTCTTTTTCACCTACCGACGCGTCAGTCTGAAACACGATGGTCTCCGGCACATTCTCAGACTGCACCACGATCATGTACTCACAGGGCACAGAGGGAGTCCTGATCAGCACAGTATTGGATAGGAGATCGATCTCGTTGAGTGGCACCCTCTCGAAGAGAGTTGAACCTGTGTGCTGGCACAGGTCAGGGGCATCGGAGTCCACGCCACAGGCAGCCGCCATACAGCCTGTGCTGGTTTTCCTACGGAAAACAACGACCTCAGATTGCTCTGCTGAGATGGGGTGAAGGGAGGCGTCAAAGGTGGCAGTCTCCAGGAGGCTCTGAAGGTCGAAGTCACTGAGGTATTCACTGGCAACAAAGGACACATCTGCAGCTCTGTTTGGACCTGGTGACTGGCCAGGCAACATTGTGACTGTGTATAGGATGTCCTGGCTGTGGACGCAGGGCTCCCCAGCATCCTGGTCTTCTACTCCAGGAATATTGGGAAAGGTTTGGTAATTCCAAGCTGAGGGGTAAACTCCTGGCTGGCCCTCAGGACTACCTGAAGAGATTGTAG
Source organism: Argentina silus (assembly GCF_951799395.1). NCBI lineage: Eukaryota > Metazoa > Chordata > Actinopteri > Argentiniformes > Argentinidae > Argentina > Argentina silus. The sequence goes on along the minus strand of NC_139660.1, from coordinate 22,076,366 downwards.
ACACTCCATTATTCTGAAAGGCCAGCTCAGCAAGGGGAGCAATCACAGCTCCGATGCCATGAGTTGGAAACTTATCCACTAAGAGAGAAAGAGAAATAGGTCAGGGATTTAGATATAGATTTTGTGTAGGTATATGGTGTGTTTTTTTTTTTACATAATTTTCCTCCTACCATATGTCTTCCCCACAAGCTGTGAGAGGAGTAGGTTGTGTTCAACTATGACCTGCGCATTAACTTATACGTAAAATTGCTTCCTTCGCCTTATTCTTGTTCTCATTCTTATATAACTGACTTACCTTTAGTTGCATTGAATTCCCTGATCAGGTCATTGATCCCAAGACTTGGGTTTTCTGTACACAACAATGCAATGAAGGCATGATATTAGCCACACACTTGTATCCACATATCTCATGACGTATCAAGGTTTTTTCTACAAAGATGCGCACCTTTCCTGAAGCATAATAGCTCAGCGAAGTAAAATGTAGCAAATTTTGCGATCGCCTCGGGCTGTCTCTTCACCACAGCCCGACTGAAGCCCTCCAAAAGCGTCCTCAAACCCGGGGGCACAGTCACTTTAGCGGGATACCTGTAGGACATTTCGGCTGATGGGGAATACCGCTTGCAGAGGACGCTCCTGGGTGGAAAGATATAGGCTGGTCAGCAATAGCCTAACCAACCTGCATGAAACTACGCAGAAATGATGTTCTTCTTCTTCTTATTAACAAGAGCAAGCATGTCAAATCACTTAGTCTGCGAGGAAACAGTTCTCACCTTTCTCACCCAGTCGCCAACTTACAATTCCAGGCAATCGATCTGTCACAATGTGGTATTTGCAAGCGGTAACACTATAATACCTTTGTATCACAATGCACCGTAATAGTTGGCTATGTTTCAAATAGGCTTTGCTGACAGTTCGTCACAATAACGGGCGTGCTCATCACGCGTGAAAGGCGTCGTGCGTCAGCTGTACATGATAAAAACACTTAAAAGTTGCACCAACCCCTACAATACCCCAATATGATACGAAGAAACTGATATCTTTCTTACATTCATATTATATCAAGCAACAAGACCAATACTATAAGCATATAAAACAAACAGTTCAAAGTTGCATGATTAATTGACAATACTTTATTGAACAGATAGAGCTCTGATAACACCACACGAAAACCACCTCCTGTTACAATGTAACCATGTCAACATCATCCACAATCACACAACAAAGTGGACCTAGCACATTTCTGTAAAACCTTATATTACGGCTACCTTTGTAAAGGGTTTATAAGTGGTTTATTTGTTAATAATTATTGGTTCTTAATGGTTATGACTGATTGACAAACAGTTATCTGTTATTTGGCTGCACCGGTATTAATACTTTAGAAATGCATTAAGAAACGCATATAACACTTAAAAACAACTTCAAAAAAGAAACTTTACAAACCATTTATAAAGGCAACCTTAATATAAAACAGTTACGCACATTTCTATGACAAATGAATATCGCAATTTTTGGTAGACATATAATGACATTTAACCCATGTTATTACATGCCATTATAAGACACTTTTCTCTTTCCTTATAGATGTGTTGTCCTTAGTCAACACTTATATATCACACCACTTACATCCTTTTCCACAATCACAGGAGAGACAGGAGGTCATTGACTTAAGTGTAGACAAAACAATGTGTTCATACACAACCTTGTACATGAAAAAAGAAAACACTTAACATTTGTGACAGAGATATAACTTTCAGTGAGAATTTGACAGACTCCTCTTGCTTGATTTTTATTGCTTGGTGACCATACCTCAGAGTGATTATAAAAATAGTGATACAGTACCCTGCATGTTGTATTTTGATTGGTATTTGGTTCTGGCACTCGTCACCGGTATGGCCAGATAGGAAAGCCTGCTCATACTAAAATTAATATCATATCATATACAGTATACACTGAATATCAAAATAAGTTCCAGTTTGTATTGCAAATAATAGATTAGGTTATTTGTAACCAACCGTAGTAAATATGAATTTAAAAGGTGCTTTGTTTCCTGATGAGGATGTTGTCATCAAAAGTATTTCAGAAAAAAAGTTCTCTGATTTACAGTACACAGTTGTAGAAAATACGTTTTCAGGTCCTTGCGCCACTATTACCCTGCCATTGCATGCATAGTGCACATCTCAATGTCCACCGTTTTTCACATTAAAAGAATTTGAGTATTTTTGCTATAACATAATTTAGACATGGTGTAAATAAGTCACAAGATATTCGCTGTGCAAGTTACTTGACTTTGTAAACTAATGTGGATGGGAGTAATTTCATAGTATTCTGGATACAAGCTACCTGCCAAGTTTCTACTGCGTTGTACATTTGGTGTTGCACACTGCATGGCACAAAATGGTAATGACGTTGGCCACTGAATTTGTTGTCCACTACCTATTTGGGGTTTTCCCCATGTGATGTAACTAATACTGTCACCTCGCTGGGAAATGATTCACTGCATTGGTCCAAATGTTTGCTGGCAGCATGACAAACAAAGTTGGGCAATTTAAATGAAGACACATTTCAGAGTAATCAGAGGAGAAACTGCTAATGAATATTATGAAAAACAAATTGCACAATCCAATAAAGTCACTAAAAATGTAAGAATCTTTTGCAGTGCATTGTCACATGAAGCAAACCTAAAAAGAAATATTTGGCAACAAACCTTGATCACTTGAATATGGGGTTATAATTAAATGTCTTTTGCACGTCTTCCAAGAATATGACAAGAACACAAAGACAGGTTACTTATTGTACTATTATACTAACTATGGTTAAGAAAACAGGAATGATGTGCATCTATTAAAGAAGCTACTTGTTGTGTACTTATGGTTCACAGAATGAGAGGAGAAATTACAGGCTAAAACCCTCCATTTACACTTGATAATGAAGAGAAAGTCGCTATCGACTATGAAATTGTTAGTTTACTGTATTTGGATGTGTAAAACATCTATAAGGAGAAAAAAAATAGGAGTTTGTCTACGAGAGTATGTCATACTGTGGTTCTGAATGGCTCTCAGTTTATAGTGAAAGCCATGCGTCCCGTATCAATCAAGTGCACTGGTAGCGGAGGCATCGTCCCTTCAGTTGTGGACAGGGTCATTGCGGGACCACGTCCTTCAGCGAGGCCAGGGCTGCATGGATACGCACGTGAAGTCTGTTCTCAAAGTCATAGCCTGCATAATCCTCCTAATTGGCAGAGAAACAGGATACATTATGAATTATGGCATAATATGAGATGCCACCATCAGAGTGAATTGTGCTACTTACAGTGCATTCGGAAAATATTTAGACCCCTTCACTTTTTCCACATTTTGTTATGTTACAGCCTTATTCTAAAATGGATTAAATTCATTTTTTCCCTCATCAATCTACACAGAATACCCCATAATGACAAAGCCAAAACAGGTTTTTAGAAATGTTTGCTAATTTATTAAAAATAAAAAATTTAAATATCACATTTACATACTGTAAGTATTCAGACCCTTTACTCAGTGCTTTGTTGAAGCACCTTTGGCAGCGATTACAGCCTCAAGTCTTTTTGGGTATGACGCTACAAGCTTGGCACACCTGTATTTGGGCAGTTTCTCCCATTCGCTGCAGATCCTCTCAAGCTCTGTCAGGTTGGATGGGGAGCGTCGGTGCACAGCTATTTTCAGGTCTCTCCAGAGATGTTTGATCGGGTTCAAGTCTGGGCTCTGGCTGGGCCACTCAAGGACATTCAGAGTCCCGAAGCCACTCCTGCGTAGTCTTGGCTGTGTGCTTAGGGTCGTTGTCCTATTGGAAAGTAAACCTTCGCACCAGGTCCTGAGTGCTCCGGAGCAGGTTTTCATCAAGGACCTCTCTGTTCATCTTTCCCTCAATTCTGACTAGTCTCCCAGTCCCTGACAGTGAAAAACATCCCCACAGCATGATGCTGCCACCACCATGCTTCACCGTAGGAATGGTATTGGCCAGGTGATAGGTGGTGCCTGGTTTCCTCCAGACGTGATGCTTGGCATTCAGGCCAAAGAGTTCAATCCTGGTTTCATCAGACCAGAGAATCTTGTTTCTCATGGTCCGAGAGTCCTTTAGGTGCCTTTTGACAAACTCCAAGTAGGCTGTCATGTGCTTTTTACTGAGGAGTGGCTTCCATCTGGCCACTCTACCATAAAGGCCTGATTGGTGGAGTGCTCAGAGATGGTTGTCCTTCTGGAAGGTTCTCCCATCTCCACAGAGGAACTCTGGAGCTCTGTCAGAGTGACCATTGGGTTCTTGGTCACCTCCCTGACGATGGCCCTTCTCCCCCTATTGCTTAGTTTGGCCGGGCGGCCAGCTCTAGGAAGAGTCTTGGTGGTTCCAAACATCTTCCATTTAAGAATGATGGAGGCTACTGTGTTCTTGGGGACCTTCAATACTGCAGGAATTTTTTTGTACCCTTCCCCAGATCTGTGGTGACACAATCCTGTCTCGAAGGTCTACGGATAATTCCTTCAACCTCATGGCCTGGTTTTTGCTCTGACATGCTCTGTAAACTGTGGGACCTTATATAGACGGGTGTGTGCCGTTCCAAATCATGTCCAATCAATTGAATTTACCACAGGTGGACTCCAATTAAGTCGTAGAAACATCTCAAGGATGATCAATGGAAACAGGATGCACCTGAGTTCAATTTCGAGTGTCATAGCAAAGGGTCTGAAAACTAAATGTGATATCAGTTTTTTATTTTTAATAAATTAGCAAACATTTCTAAAAACCTGTTTCCGCTTCGTCATTATGTGGTATTGTGTGTAGATTGATGAGGGAAAAAAAAATTGAATTCATTTTAGAATAAGGTTGTAACAGAACAAAATGTGGAAAAAGTGAAGGTGTCCGAATGCACTGTACATATTGAGAGGTTGATACTACCATATGCACAGCCAGGCCATTCCGTACACCCAAAATAATACCAACTCTTCATCATGACAATGTACTCTAAGCACTGTACCTTTGCCTGAAGTAGTAGAGCTCTCCCCTTTCCCACCGTCTGAAGCCAAACAGAACAGAGAATTAGCACACTCAGAAGGAATATGATCAACATTATTCCAAAGCACAATAGCCAATATCCTCTTTGCTTCATAAATGGTGTACATCAGAAAATACCAACACAAATAACACAACAGCACACAAACATGTCTCACCTCAGGCTTGGCAAGCAGCACACATCCAAGCTCATAACAGGAGTATGGCTGCACGTACGAGTTAATCTGACGACCGTATTCGTCTCTAGCTGCCAGTTGAAACGACTAGATCAGCGAGGGAAGGAGAACCAAACAAATACTATAACTCAACACAACCATAGGTTACATAAAATAACTGCTTATACTCAGGCAATTAAGAGCAACAGCTATCTCAAGTGAATCGTTTGCTACTGTGTGTTCTTTTACGAATTGCACTGCATATACTTGAGTGTACAGTAACAACAAAAAGTGTCCGTAAGGCTCTGGTCATCATTTTAGACCAAATAAAACAAGTTTGACTACCTGAACAGCATCTTTAGTGTTTCCGTGACATTTGTGAATGGATCCCAGGAGGAGGTTCTTCAGACCTCTGCACGATGTGTCTTCCAGACTCTGTAACACTAGAAGAAGAGGGTCCAATGTTTCACACACAACCAGGGAGAACCCGTTAGAACCTGTTAAGAGTGCTCTACGTCCCTATTGAGACAAAGGATACCCTGTTACTGTACCTGTCAAAGTCACAGGTTGCTCCTGATCTCCAATCCCATATCAACCCCTGGTCCCTCCCCTCTATGCACTTCTTTAGATAGGAAATTATTGTATAGGTGATGTACTAATGTCATACAGGTAGATCCACATTGCCCTCTAATAGGAAAGGTATGTTTATCATACTGTAGATTACACCGGTACAATCCTCTTTATACAAGGATCTCATGGTACTGTAGGTAGGGGCAAGGAGCTGATTTGGGATTGGTTGATGGTGAACAACAGCCAGCTGACCCTCTGATAACAGTAGTGGCTCTCAGAAAGAAGAAGAAGAAGAACAACAACAACAACAGTCACTCTCACCCTGATTCATGAGCTGCAGTTTGGAGGAGGAGCAGTTTGGCAGAGCTTTCCACAGGTACAGCACTTCAATGACTCCCAGGATGCACAGCTCTCTGGTGGGAGACATCTTCCTCAGTCTTTCCGCCTGCAGAGCGTGATAGAGGCAGAGTGAGGGAGAGGGCCTGTGCAGCGCGAGTTGAGACACCCAAAATGGTGATGATCATTTATCAAATATCACTGTGTTCAGCTTAATATGACCCACCCTCTTGAGGGCAAACTGTTCAATCTGATTGTTCTTTCGTTTGAACAGTTTCTGTACATCTTTGAAGACGCCATTCGCTCCATCCAGGTCACCCGCAGCTCCCTGACATACTGTTCAGAATGACATAATGTTGAGTAGATTCATATAAATCATATATTTACTTTTTGCGGCAAACTTCAAGTATAGCAGCTTTCTTCCAAAATTCTTACCAGCGTAAAGGCGCATGTGACTCCAAAAACATTTTCTAGTAAAGACCCCGTCAGTCCACCCTTCATATCGTCCCAAAATATCATTACTTTGCACACAAGAGCCTCATAGATATTCCAAAAGAAAGCCTAAAGTATATTTACTTCCTGGAAAATGCATTTTGAGTCCGAATAACATGAGTAGCATTTCCTTCAATGTCCATCACACCTCATAAAAACATCCAGTCTCACCTCCAGTCAGGTAGGCATAGTAACACTGAGACCAGCGCGACTCGTTCTTCAGCCTCTCGAATGACTGATATGCATCCTCAAAGTTCATCTCTATCATACTGCACCACCCTACAAGTACAGACAAGAACATATAGATCCATAAACAGCAGAAGAATTCTCCTATATCATCTCACAATGGACATGTATGTCTGTAAGGACCATATGCAGACCGTATTTATATACGTGAGACACCTACCAATTTCGTAGAGACACACGTGCTGGATCTCCCTTTGGTCTGATGCGAGCTCTAGCGCATCATGAAAGGACACCAGAGCACTGTTGATGTGGCACTGGAGATAGAGGAGAGAGACAGCACACGTATAAGCATTTGATAAAACAACAGAACGCACGGTCACTCACAATTTGTACAGTCCTGATGTGCAGCTGCTATCTGGCTCAATATGGCAGCCATATACATTGTCGTACATTCTTTGCGCCCTAATTCTGCATCTTCAACCCCTACACAGATTTAAAAGCATAGGATTAGTGGAAGCATGGGCTCTTACACCAATCCTATGCTTTCAAATCTGTGTAGGAGAGTGGTATCAGTGGTAGTCAGAGAAGGCTGGAGAATTGGGATGCAGCAATTGACACCCCCAATATGACCCCTGTCACCTGACCATACGCACCTCTAACCTCTGGACCCTTCCTTTAAAGAACATGAAGAGAGAGGAGTTGGGGTAGACCACCGACTTCCTCTGCAGAATGGCTTTGGCTTCCAGCAGGCCGGCCTGTGTGTCTGAACCATCCAGAGCGAAGAAGGGCTGTACTACCGTGTGAAACCACAGGAGGGCCAACCTGGGCAGAGGAGAGGAGGGACACGTGTTTAATCTTCAGGGCCTAGTCTCAGTGATGATACAAAATGTGTGCTGAATATCAATTTTGTGAATTCAACATTAGACTATTAACAATCACTCTTACTTACGATACGATACAATGTTATTTAGCCCCTTAGGGCTACAGTGATAACTGACACCCAGACATAAAGTTACACGAGATATATGCAATCAAATCCCTGAGCTAAAAAAGGGCTGTTTTGTAAGGGCATGATACAGAGAAGGTTTGAGCTCAATTTCATGAATATGAACTTGTGGTTTCTTTCTCAGAGGCTTTTTTCTCCACCAAAATACATTCTAATAAGCATGCAATGGACGTGATTGGCGCTATTCTTAGAACTACCAGTCATGAGTCAACATTCAATTGCCACTGGCAGCATGCAATTGTAGCCTACTCGGCATCAATCGTAACATTAAAAAACCCGACATGGCTTTTGTTATATTCCTGTTGTCTGTAACTCTCTGTGACTTCACACAGACATATTGTATTTTAAATATGAGACACTACAAACAAATCCCACGTTTGTTTATTAGAATGTCATGAAAGGATGTGATATGACAGACGGTCATGCATGAGACAACAGGAACCAGCACTGAGCTAGAACTCATCAGCAAAATCTGATCATGCAAAACCACAACAACACATCACCCTGAATCAAATCAATGATGATGTCATACCGGCATTGCCTCATTCAAACACTAAAAGGTCTCTCTCTCTCTCTCTCTCTCTCTCTCTCTCTCTCTCTCTCTCTCTCTCTCTCTCTCTCTCTCTCTCTCTCTCTCTCTCTCTCTCTCTCTCTCTCTCTCTCTCTCTCTCTCTCTCTCTCTCTCTCTCTCTCTCTCTCTCTCTCTCTCTCTCTCTCTCTCTCTCTCTCTCTCTCTCTCTCTCTCTCTCTCTCTCTCTCTCTCTCTCTCTCTCTCTCTCTCTCTAAATATGTCTACTCACGTAGCTAAGGGGGCCTTCATGTCCTTACTCTCGCTGGCATACATGAGGGAGGACAGCCCCTGGTGACGGTCACCGGGGAAACCCAGCAGGTTGATGATCTTGAGCAGGTGCGGTGGTACCATGGAGATGCACAGGTGGAAGAGGCCATAGCCGAAGCTGACTGAGCCCTTGAGGCGGTCCAGGGCCTCAGCGGTCACAGCACCTTCCACTGGAGCGTTGTGGTTGGCGTTGTCAGTGGAGGAGAGCGCCTCCTGGTGTCCGGAGGGCCGCCTCTGGCAGGTCTCCTGCAGCTGGCTTATGTCACTGTGGCACTTGTTGTACATCTTCCAGGCCTTGCGAAGGATCCAGCCTCCTTTGATGTATGCTGTTGAGGAGAAGAAGAGAAGGAGCAGGCCGTCGTGATTGTCAATACATGAACAATTAAATGGAGGAGATGCAACATGGACAAAACAATGCTGCTGCTTACTCTTATATGCTTCTTACCTGTAGTCATTCTCCAAAATCAGTATAGAAGACATTTAGTCAAAAGGTTGAGTCAAGCTACAAGTCCTGCGTCACGTTCTCCACCCTTTTCTTGACAATTTTGAATGGGATTGGACTGGCATAAAAGGCCATGCTTAGACCAGCCCTATGCTGTTAAATGCATGTTGGGAAGAGTTCCTACTATAGGAAGAATACTTAATACTGTAGGGAGAAGACTTCCGACTGTAGGGAGAAGGGTCTGGTACTGTAGGGAGAAGGGTCTGGTACAGTAGGGAGAAGGGTCTGATACCGTAGGGAGAAGGGTCTGGTACTGTAGGGAGAAGGGTCTGGTACTGTAGGGAGAAGGGTCTGGTACTGTAGGGAGAAGGGTAGCACTGATACTGCTCTATCCCATCAAATAAACCACAGCAAGCAAGTGAATGAAGTGTGTGGACTCAGCAAATACCTGAGAGCTCCTGCTTGACGAAGGAGAGCACAGCGAGGTAGACCTGGCAGTCCGCCACGATGATCTGTCTTTGCAGGCGGTCCACGACCACCACCCCTGACCTTTGGGAGTCCATCTGAGAGAGAAACAGGACACACACCGCTGAGTACCAGCAAGCATTCATTCTCATTCTCCGATTCATTTTCAGATACGCTTATCTCAAGCAATTTACATAGACAGGCAAACTCAATTTGCTAGTGAAATTCAGCTGTGTAGCTTTTATCTGATGCAACGCCTCAGATCTCAGCTTCTAAGAACCTGAATGCTTCTGTTGTACTTTGTCCTCGTCATATAGACCTAATAAATTGGTTGATTGAATAACATGATTTAAAAATATATACAGATTAAGGTATATAGATATAGGATCTATAGATCTGCAAACCACAAGCCAGAAAAATGATATGGGGTCTCCCTTCGGTGATTCTGAATGACGTCGTCATTGTAAACAGCTCTCCATTCTATTCCTTAATTATATTTCAGGCAATAATCAGAACTAATCAAATTTGGTGCGGTTTTACCATGACCTCATCATTGTTGCCAACATCATTAAGTCGAATACAGTGGCTCTGATTTGTAAGGGAGATAATAAAGTCAAACAGCCTTTAACGATAAGATAATATCTAACCAAAAGCAATCAAGACAGAGCAGGGGAGAAGTAGTAACAATGATGATTGCCTGCAGTGAACTACAGGAACAAGGTTGGGATATTTGGTGTGGTTATGCCTACCACTGAAAATGTCAAATCAGCTTAGCTAATTTCTCAGCCATTTGACCACCGATTTGTATGCCATTTCTTGTATCAGAACTTGACTACGATATTTGCTGAGATCAAGTCAATAAACGAAAAGGTTTAATAAACACGATGTGGTTTGGGTGTGATCACAGCTATTTTCGTTTTACCTAAGAACTACTTCATCAATGATAATATCAAAACACAGCTAGCCCCACCATGGGCTCTATCATCACGGCTAAAGTTTAGCTTTAGCCTAGGCTAGAGGACTATACGGTATGTATGTGAAAGCTTGGCAGATCATCTAATGACATTGCTGAAAGGGGTGCCTTTGCTGGGATAACGATGTGTGCCCTAACGTTAATTTATGCCTGATAAACCAGAAATCTAGCTTGCTATTCATGCTAGTGTGTCACTGATCCATTTGCCATATCAGCCGGGCTCCTTTGAATCCTAAGAAACCTGCCCAGTGCTGAGTACATGTTGTTTGAAGTACAGTAGACCAAGTTTACAGTAGCACTGCAGCAGGTATCAAAGCTGTGTGCTTCTTAGTGCATAGATGAAGTTATGGGTGGTGGTGGTGATCAGTTTGAATTTCATGCCTTTTGCGGCGTTTAGCAAGCCATAACTTGTCACTTAAAACATAGTTTTTGGTCATTAATCCTCCTAAAAATGTGTTCCATCTAACTGAATCACCTTCTTCAATAAAATGAATTCAATATGAGAGGCTGTAATGATTTTATCCATTCAACTTAAAGTGTATGACTAGAATTCTACTTCATTACAAAATGTGCAGTTCTGTAGTGGGTGAATTAGTTTATGTCCCGTGTCTTAAGGAACATAACACCTGCTAGATTTCTCCAGAACATAACAGATGTATAGTATGCCCAATCTGGTAACCAACCCTGTGGGCACCAGTCCAGGCCTTAATCCCATTAAATCCATTCAGTTCATTTCTGTTTACTCCCTCCACTAAATCAGTCTTCCACTCACGCTCTTCTTAATCTTGTTTCTGATTGTCTCGATGACACCTGCGTTGTCACTCTCACACAGCTTCTCTGTGGTCCTCAGGTCGTCACAGGCCGTCTGCATCTTCTCCTCCTCAAAGGTCATCATGGCATTCTGGAACACCACACATACGTACGCACACACGCACACAAACAAACAAAAACATAGGTTGTCTTTTCATCTGACGGGGGGGGGGGGGGGGGCTGTCACTTCTCGAGGATGAGTTCCACAAACACATTTAGTGCAAAAATAGCAGGTGAGGTGAGGATATCTTTTTTTTTTAAATAAGCCATTGCCAGAGAAAAGCTCACTTTGTACATGCTGTACTTCCAAAGTACAGCATGTACAGAGTGAATGTATTGTTGCATAGGCTGTGGGTAGAATTGACCTATTGTACAGGGCGTATTCTACAGAACCAGAATAAGTTTTACTTCAGAAGAATGCTGAGCTGGAAAGACTCAAAAGCATCTCTGAAAAAAGGAACCTTTTTGTAATAGGATTGGAGGAGAGTTCCACAATGGTCAAGGTCAGGACAAAGGGCCCTTTCTGTGCCAGCGCAAATGGAGGGACACGGTGACATCTGTATTGTGTGTATCTGTGTATTCTGTGTAACACATCTAAGCTACACTGCATCCCCCCCCCCCCCCAGAGTCTCTCACAAGATTGGCTTTTGTTCCATTTGTTTGTTCCAGCTGAGGTAAAATACCCAGTTGACTCCACAGCAAACAAAAGGCTTTCAATTGCGAATGTGCATAAACATGGCGTCCGCCATTGCCTTCCATAAAACTGTCAGAGCTGAGGATTTGCCTGGGGCTCATCCACACTCATGAAGAGGAAGTAATGGATCATCTACTGAGAAGAAATACAAAAATAGGTTGCATCTCCGATTTTTGGAGCATAGCCTCCTTGTACACACCAAAAGGTCCCTTGTGTACAGTATGTCAGCAGTCTTTTACTGTTACTAATGGTCCTGTTGTCATTGCCCTGCCCCCCCCCCCACACCCTTCTAGGCCATGTTACATCTGAGGGCAGGATGACATCATCTCTGGCTTTCGCGGTGCACCATGACTGTGACATGAGGGGCAGTGACAAGGGCCTGTTCTGTGACCATGTTGTGGAAAATCTCTCTTGCTCTCAACTGACCAATAGGGTGACGAACACACCACTGCACTTCTTCAGCGAAAGGGTTTTGAAGATGCATCCGTTATGCGAACAGATGAACGTGGATGGAGGAAATGGACAAACGTGCTGACGATGATACCAATCGATGAAACCAATGTGGTCACGTGTCAAGTTATGACACCTCATTCAGCCCAGCCCAGGGCACTGTGTGGTTTGTGATGATGTAATGTCTTACACTAATATAATTAGGATGAGGAAGGTGCCCTTTCTCTCTCTCTCACACACACACACACACACACACTCTCTCTCTCTCTCTATCTATCTCTTCTTCCATTTCTCCCTTGGCTTCAATATTTGTGATGTCATTGGAGTAATGTCACTAGAGACAGAAATAAAGGGATCCACCAGTAAGACAACCATGGGGTTATGGCAATGGCTTTTAATAACCTCATGGTTTATATCTATATCTCTAGTGTCATTACTCCTATGACACTGCTAAGGGAGAAATGGAAGAGAGAGAGAGAGAGAGAGAAAGAGAGAGAGAGAGAGAGAAAGGGCAAATGACATGCTGATTTCCTGATATACATATATATATGCTCAGAACCTTTATGTGGTATCTTTATATATTTATATACATAATGATATCTACTGTATGTCTGAGAGGGAGCTTACCAGGAAGCTGACAAAACTGGCCCCAAAGCTCATCAGAGGACTGTGATTCCTGGAGAGAGGAGAGACACACACACACGTTACAAACTGAGTAAGAGAAACAGAATTCTGCATCATAACAAACATTTCTAAAAATGTATCATTCATTGTTTAGGGTCAATTCCTCTCAGAGAGGATGAAGAATGATCAACAACCATTAACAATCTAGTTAAAATTGTACAAAACAAAATAATGGTTGCAGGCCTAATTGAAGTGCGATATCCATTCCCACACATCGTTACCACAGGTAATAACATCTTTCTTCCCAGTTTGATGGCTAGGGGCATTCAGTCTGTTGCTTTGTGTCACAGCCTCCATAGGGGGGAGAAAAGCTTGATTAACCAGTGAGCTAAAATTAGCTCTGCAAGAGGCAGTTTCTCCGGTTAGCACACACAGTGCTGGATTACTGTGAGTGCTCAACCCTTTCATTTTCCAGTCACTATTGCCCATGCACTGTCAGGGCAAGAGGCTGGAGTAAATACATTACAATTACATTTCCTGTTTTCAGGGCAATCGTTTGAATAGATGGCACAACGCTGAATCTAAAGCAAATGATAAACATTTAATGTAACCACAGGCATACACGCAGATAATGAAGGAAAACTAAGCGCTCCATAGGTGCACAATAGTGAACATATCTAACCATGATCAGAACATGACTGGCACCATTGTATTCTACCACAATGAAGAAATTGCCACTGTGTTGGACAATATTTAGGGACAATATTTAGAAAGGGGACAATCACTTTAGCCTACTGACTTACTGACTGAGTCTCTAAAACCATATGAGTAATACCATCACTTTAAAGCTAATACACTGGTATACCATGATGTTTTATCAAATATGTCTTCTTATTAAAATGATCATTTTCCTTTCATTAGGATATCCTGGGAGGTACATTTGCATTGGGCCTTGGAGACAGGTCGGCGCAGTTATTGAAATAATAACTAAGTTGGTACACAATCGCAAGGCCCTTTGAAATAATCACCTGAGCAATTGAAAGGCTAATATGTGCTTATAGAATATACATTCTAAGAAATTATTCCACAACGAACGCCAGAAAAAAAACATAAAAACATCTCACCTGTATTTTCTGAAAAGCTCGTCGCTCTCCTTGAATCCGTTGTTGAGGAGCATGTTGATACCTTGGAGAGCGAGATCGGAATCATCTATGCGCTCTGCTTTTTCCTCTACCTGCTGTTGGGATTGCTCGGGGCCCGCCATTGTTTATGATGGCTACCGACTGCAATTGTTCAAATTAATCAGCTGAATACAGGCGAAAATATGCTTCCAAAAATCACTCTTGTTCCTCTGAGATAATACCGCATTGGTCGTGTATCATGGACTATGCCGACATCCTTTTAAATGAGAGACGCGCTTGTTCGCCAAAAACTGCAGCGGCAATAAACGCAGAACAGCTTTCTAAAAAGCCGACGCAGAGCAGCCACCGATAGACAGCCTATAGCCCAGGCGCATATTCAAGCTTCATGTAATTGCACACTTGACATATTCTTTGCTGAATATAGGCTACGCTTCAAATCATTCAGAGGCCTGCTGCCGTCTCCTCTGCGGGTAATTTGCAATCCGCTAGCTTGTCTTCATATTTGCAATCGGTAAAATGAGTACATCTGCCTCAGTGCGTTGCTGTGTCTTCTGCTATTACATAACTAGAAGACTTGCTGTTTTGCTTTTTTGTCAGTCCCACGCAATCATCGTCAGTCAAACTGGTTGTTGTCATAACGCAATAAAGCCCATCTCTATAGGAGGTTCTAAAGAGGATGATGCCCGGTGAGGTAAATCAGGATCTTGCCGTTGAACCGTCTGCTGGCTCAGCTTTCTCGGTCTACCCGTTTCCTCTCATCGGTAGCCTGTCCTTCCCTATGCTCTTTCCCTCGGAGCGGCTGCGACGACAGAAACAACCTTTCACCTCAAGTCAGCCAATAAGCGCACGCTTCACGATCGAGCAGCATCGCGGTGACACGTTCTGTGGCTCAGAGTCAAGAGATAGGCATCAAATATTCAGCAATTGTGCTATACAGCTGGACTAAAGTGTCAGAAACCGAGAAAAGTACCCCAAACATTTATAATTATTTCAAAGATATTTCAAGCCTATTTAATGTACCTTAATCAGAACAAAATAGTTTACATTTGACACCACAGCCATTTGTAAACAATATTAATTGGTAAATGTCTTATTTCTGCCCATTTCAACCGGAGCAACTCCTCTTAGCTAGAATAAAAAACGGAATAGTATGAATACATTATGTTGAATGGAATGAAGCGCATGTCCTTGCCATTCCCATTGCCACTCGTCATAATGTATCTCCCGCTCTCTGATGACTCTCTCTCTCCCTCAGGATTTCAAGATGAGACCTGCTGGTGTTCTGCTCAGTGAGGCGTGTGACAAGGGTGTGTCCCCCAAGTAGGTTAGGAGGAGAACATAGTAAACAAACTAAGGAGGATCCGTGTTTACATAAGCATTTCACCATATTTGCGTTGTATGTGCATTATGTACAATTGTATGAGATGTGTGTGTGTGTGTGTGTGTGTGTGTGTGTGTGTGTGTGTGTGTGTGTGTGTGTGTGTGTGAGAGAGAGAGAGAGAGAGAGAGAGAGAGAGAGAGAGAGAGAGAGGTGGCCAAGGGACGTTGTCTGCCTCTGGACTCTGCAGCCCGTGGTCTGTAGTATATGAAGCAGTGCATTAGACACACATTAGTGCACACTCCATGAATAAATGATGGTTGCCAAGCCAGGGGGTCCTGGCTTTGTGCAGAACAAACCTCAGTACAGCAGTGAGCTAGTGTACTCAGCCTCAACACCCTGGGAAGAGCTACCCCTTAAGTTTGTCTCTCCTCCATCAATCATCTGCTCATCTGTCACTAAGCACTTTATTGTAGATTATAGTTTGTGCAACCATGATTTTTTGTTACATACGAACATGTAGTGATCAACGAAAAATGTGATTTTGAAACAAAATCACATTTTTCGTTGATACTATTTTAGCACCATTTGGTAAGACATTTTGGCCAGCTCTACTTTGAATTAAAAACATTACAGGTAACTTATAAAAGTCAGCTTCATTGAAAATATGTTTGTGTACAATTCCCATAACAATTTGCAAATATTGCCTCAAACCACAACTGAGTGTGAATGACCTTGCAAAGCTTGCACATTCAATAGAGCGTTGCAGCACCCCCTAGTGTTATAAATGTTTTATGCACAAAGAGGTGAGTACATCAACAGTATTTAATCTCTTATCCGAGGACAGGCAGGCTCTGATAAGAGCTAAGTCATTGACAAATCAACTCAACGTTTCAGAGAACGAGGTCATACTGGTTGTCAATCATTGATTTAATTCTCTCAGTCTGCTGGGCATTCATTGACATTCACAGGGCCGACAACACTGGAGGCTGCCTTAAATGCCACTGGCTTCCCATTGGCCTTCACATTCCTCAAGCAGCCGATGAATGATGACGAGACCGGGACTTTTTTGTGCTTTGATTTCCCTGTGTGGGGGAAAACAGCATAGGTTCAAATATGGGTAGACCAATAGTTTGCCCTCAATTCCTCACCTCCTCCCTCCATGTTTTCTTCTCAAAATGCATTGAAGAAGAAGATCAAAGGTTATTCCCCTGAGATCTTCTCCTCCAAAGATTTTTGAGACGGAAGCGAGGTGAAAGTATGCAAGGAATAGAAGGAAGACTATTGGAACACAACGTTGAAGTCAGTAAAGAACTGACAGAGACGTCCAGCACGATTTGGAATACACTCACCGAACACTTTATTAGGAACACCTGTACACCTTCTCATGGTGGAGGTGGTGTAATGGTGTGGGGAATGTTTTCTTGGCACACTTTGGGCCCACACTTTGTTGCTGACCATGTGCATCCCTTCATGGCCACAATTTACCCATCTTCTAATGGCTACTTCCAGCACGATAATGCACTATGTCACAAAGCAAAAGTCGTCTCAAACTGGTTTCATGAACATGACAATGAGTTCAGTGTTCTTCAGTGGCCTTCCCAGTCACCGGATCTGAATCTAATAGAACACCTTTGGGATGTGGTAGAACGGGAGATTCACAGCTTGAAAGTGCACCTGAAAAATCTGCAGGAATTGCGTGATGCAATCATGTCATCATGGACCAGAATCTCAAAGGAATGTTTCCAACATCTTAGGCTGTTTTTGGGCTGAATTTAGGCTGTTTTGAGAGCAAAGGGAGGCCCTACACAGTATCAGTATAGTGTTCCTAATAAAGTGTTCGGTGAGTGTATATGCTCTACCAATATTTGTAAGATGATATACAGTATATGTTTCGGATGTGATGAGTGGGTATCGATGGAGTTTACCATCAATGCCGCCAATGTGAAGGGAATCCTTTGTCATTGTGTAGGAAGACCGGGGAGGCCCCACTGCACGCTGGGACTGGGAGTCCACCTTCAGATGGATAACGTTATTCTGTTTGGACACTGAGGAAACAGTAGATTGACTATTAGAGGAACATTTTTCATTCATTTTTAGTGTCTGTGTCTGTGTCTGTGTCTGTGTCTGTGTCTGTGAGAGCGTACAGTACCTGCAATTTCATGGAACGCTCCATCACACAGGGTTTGAGGAGGTATCACAGATGCACTGTAGTCACCTGAACCGTCATTCACCTGGACTTCCACCTGAGATTCAGAGTAGAGATATTTCACAACTTTCCATAATTTAACACTTATATTCATAACATAGAACGGACTCAACCACATCGGTCTGACGACACCCGAAAAGGAACGTTTAAACACTTTGGCTACTCACCTTGTTGTCTCTCATGAACACACTCAGAATATTCCTATGAAGACCTCTGACGTGGAAGAGAAGGCCTGTCGTGACATGTGGGCGCGCCTCAAAGCTCAGCTCGAAGCGGGGGCCCACACTGAGGAACTTCTCTGAAACACAGGATTCTTAGATTATGCTGTATGCACTTTGACAGCAACATTTCGCCTTTTCAACAAAAGCACCAGACTGGTGAGCTCTCTGCATACATCCTCTGAGAGAGCATGACAGTTGACAGTATTGTCATCTTTACATTCGCTAGCTAAATAATGCAATGCATATGACTGTTATTAATTCAATGTGTAAATGTTTTTAATCAATCATCATTTTTCAGCTGTGTTTGATGTGCAACACAACCGCAAATGATATCCATGACATCAGTGTATGCTATTTTTCCCCCTGTTCTCTCTCTCGCATCACTATTAAATGATATTATATACAGAGTTAAGCTCATGGTAAATCTCAAATATGATTAAATAAATACATGGCAATGTCTCCAGTCCATAATAACATCATACTATAAAGTCAACTCATTAAAAATTCAAACCTAAAACCACATGCCCTCCGCCGCCTGCAAAGTATGCCCCTGGCTCGGAGGCCCCATCGAAGCAGGGCGGGGCTCCGTGATTGGTGGCTGGGGGGCCAACCAGGACATTGTTCACCTTGAAATTGCTAATGCAGCCAATCACGCTCTTTCTGGGAATCAATCGGCTCTATGAGAGAGGCAGATAAGCAAACATTTCAAACAAAGGACTACTGTATGGCCAGGATGACAGCTGATGGATGCTGTTTCTCTCACAATATACTGTCAATATGCACCAGACACAAGCAAACCTTAATACACTCAACCATGACTTTATGAGATCTTGAGGGTGTTAAAAATTGAAACATCTAGCCATAACATTGAGTTGGGAATGGTTATTACAATTAGCCAACATTGTACCACCTGTTACAATATAATTAAATTCTATTCTATTCTACCCTGTTTTGTATTCTTTTTTTCTTTATTAGGATCCACATTAGCCGTGGATCCTAATCCACTTGTCATTGCTGAAGACATTACAGACAATGGACACAATGTATGTATGCACACCTGAGTTCCAGAGGTACTGAGAGACATGTCACTGCCCAGGTAGACGGGATTCTGCAGGTCCAACTCCTTGACGTGGGAACGTTGACCATCTGTCACACGGAAACCATCTATGAGCAGGTGGAAGGTGTTCTTCTCCACACTGAACTCTACCTGTACACACACGCACGCGCGCACACACACACACACACACACACACACACACACACACACACACACATACACATACACACACACACACACACACACACACACACACACACACACACACACACACACACACACACACACACACACACACACACACACAGACAGGAAGTTAGTCCGCCTTGTTCATAACATGTTGTTATGTTCATGTATCCATGAAAAAAATTTGTATCAATGTATCATAATATCAATTCATACAGTATCTCCAGATTATTGTGGACCCCAGGAACAGTAGCTGTTGCTAATGGGGATAGAAATAAACAAGGGCAGCATTCCCTCTTGTGTGTATCTAGGTTGAGTGAGTGACCTCCGTCCAGTTTGCCGGAAATTTGGTGTTGATAATAGGGTCAGACTGCTGGAGTATCAGGGTCAGACTGCTGCCTACAGGGTGTGATGCAGCCTTAATGAGAGCTTACTGTGTGCCATGTCCCGTCGTTGCTCCTCTTCTTGTGGTGGAGGACCCTGTCCTGCCCCAGCGAGAGCTTCATCTTGCCGTTGGCCATATACAGAGCCACGCGGGAGACGTCTCCTCTCCCTGCCACATGGAGCAGCAGCCCGTCAGAGGACCTGGTTCTGATCTGGATGGAAAAGTGAAGCCTAGAAGGGCAGAGAAACAACCACCGATGGATAGAGAAACAGGACAATACGATTGGTCTGTTTTTTATTGATTTTTATGAAGGATAGATTACACAGAGAGAGAGAGAGTACACAGTCGTGTCTGAGTGCAAAACGAGAGAACCAAGACGTTATTGGAAGAGAATATGTCCTGATTGACTAAATAACAGTTCAATATACAGCACAATACAAATGTTATTCTAATAGAGCGGTTGACAGTAAGAACTACTCGTTCCTTGGTTCCAAACTCTAGGAGAATCATTTTAAATGTGATGTTCTATAGTGTGAAGAACTAGTATCTATTTGGTTCTCTGTATTACCTGTGACGGAGTTCCTCAGGGGCGATGTTGTAACTGAGTAGACTGGTTGCCCCTGTAAGCTGGTAGGCCTCATCCTGCGCTGTTGGCAGTCTGCACCCAGAAGGCACAGCGGCATTCTGAGCTCCCTATAAAAGAATAATAATATATGCCATTTAGCTGACGCTTTTATCCAAAGCGACTTACATTGCAGTGAGCGCATACATTTTTCATACATTTTGTGCATACATTCTTCACCAAGAGGAGAGAGAGAGAGAGAGAGAGAGAGAGAGAGAGAGAGAGAGAGAGAGAGAGAGAGAGAGAGAGAGAGAGAGAGAGAGAGAGAGAGAGTGGAGTAGTACTTTATTAATCCCCAAGGGGCCATTTTTGTCATTTTAAAAACACAGTAAACAAACAATCAACACTAGACAATGCAGTGCATCAGCTATTAAGTGCAAAACCACAAAAAGTGCAGAATAAATCTTGAATAAGATTTCCTGTATATACAGTACATTTAGAAAATATATTCTCATGAGAGATTGATGTTGAATAAACAGGTTTACAGTTAGACATAAATAGTAGTCATGGGAAAATCATTTTTCAGCTGTGTTTGATGTGCAACACAACCGCAAATGATATCCATGACATCAGTGTATGCTATTTTTCCCCCTGTTCTCTCTCTCTCTCATCACTATCACAGAGTTAAGCTCATGGTAAATCAAATTCACATAACCCTGTTTAGGACCTTATGGGTACTATTTATATATTCATATATTGAGCGAGAGAGAGAGAGAGAGAGAGAGCGAGAGAGAGACAGAGAGAGAGAGAGAGAGAGAGAGAGAGAGAGAGAGAGAGAGAGAGAGAGAGAATGAACAGTCACTATTACATTGCATTATATTGTGAGATGTTTTTTTTATTTTTTTTTCTCACCCTAGGACATTAACACTCACAGTTTGGGGTTTTCTCTGTCTTTGTTGAAGGGCTGCTGGCGTCGTCTTGGCCAGAGGAGGGCGCTCTAGACTGCACATACCCAGCATCACGTCTCCCTTCTGTGTGAATGAGCTTAGGTCTGCAGGTATGAAGCTCTCCTCAGGCCTGCGTCAGATACAATGACAGAAACCACAACGACAGTTGATCAAATATAGCTGAAAACATAATGAATAAGACAACACACTGACTGTAGAAAAAGCTCACTTTATAGGAATAACTATATAGGAAACGTGTGGGTTTTTTTGTGTTTTATAATAGGAGCATTTGAGTCAGACCTCCTGATGTGAAGGTTTGCCAGGCAGCCCCTGAAGGTCTCTCCTCCTAAGACAAACTCCTGTCCACTGGGCTTGGTGTATGTGTAGGGCTGAAACTGGCCGATGTCATCATTATCAACCCTCAACTCCAATCTGGGGAAATAACAGAGGTTTGTGACGTGTGAGCGTGTGTGTGTGTGTGTGTGTGTGTGTGTGTGTGTGTGTGTGTGTGTGTGTGTGTGTGTGTGTGTGTATGTGTGTGTGTGTGTGTGTGTGTGTGTGTGTGTGTGTGTGTGTGTGTGTGTGTGTGAGTGAGACGTGCGTCACGTAAATGTACACTTTATCAGAAATATAAACGGTATAACTTGGTAAACAACATCTTACTTTGTGCCATTCTTTAATGCAGTTAAGTAGTGCCATCTTCCATCATCGTACATGTCGTTAGACTTCAAGGCGTTGTTATTCAAATTAAACACCACATAGCCACCAACCAGCGAGAGCTGAAATCCATGGTTCTGAAAGATGAACAAAAAGAAGGTTTTTGAATGAATGAATTCAAAAATGAATGAGAATGATTCAATGACAATGACAATGAACAACACATGAAATGACGCTGATATTACACTGTTTTATTAAATTTGATAACTTATCTGACTCTTGCGAATTCAAAGTTTAATGTCACGTGTGCTGGGAGTGCATAGTGTGTCATCACTTCCTTTAAGGTTAATATCTGACTAATAGAGAGAGAGAGAGAGAGAGAGAGAGAGAGAGAGAGAGAGAGAGAGCAGCCTCTGCATCAGGCCCTGGTTCTTCAACCAACTGCCTAGAGGTGTGCAAATATCACAGATGTGTGTAACTAGGACACATGTAACTGTCATTAGGACAGCTGTTTTTAGTTCTGATGTTTGGGTTTCTATATGTAACTGTTGTACTGTATGTGTGTCCATCGTTTGTTCAATGTTCTGTCTGTGCATGTAAGTTGTTTTGTCTGAAACTTTGTTCCCCCTGCTGCTGTTGAAATAGGTGTCTCTTAAAAAATAGATTTTTATCTCAATGAGACTAACCTGTATAAATAAAGATTAAATAAATAAATTAAATAAAAAGGACTGACCTCTTGGCTGGTTCTGAGAAGAACTCCCCGACTCTCGGTGGTCCTAAAGCCAAGGGACACCATGGCCACTGGGCTGGACCAGAAATCCTGTGGGTCCACTGAAAGAGAGCCACCAGGGTGGAAAGCAGCTTCACGAACACCCTGAAAGTAAACATATTACAAGAACATTAAAGCAAGTGAGATTTAAAATTGAAAATGGATCCATGACTATGCTTTTGCTTTTTTCCCTTCAACAACATGGTAGTGATGTATATAATGAACACACACAGTACAGTAGGCCTACACTAATTGTGTGACTTTCATAATTCCTCCTCCACGTTAAGCTTTCCGAAATGGATTTGTCATTTGTGAGAGGCTGTTTACCAATAGAGTGGTTAGACATCCAACCCTGACACCAACTGTCTTGTTAAACTTAACGGACGAAGCGTCTGCGGTCACGTGATCCACGCATCCTCTCAAAGGCGGCGCTGTGATGTTATATCTGAATGGATAAAAGGGGTGTTATGGATGATCGATAAAACAGCAACATTCCAATCAGACCTGGGTTCAAAAAGTATATGAAATCATGCTCTATTGAGTTTGTCGAGCATAATGAAAGCAATGGAATATTCCCAAAAGTGCAAACCCTGTCCATCTGGCTCTCCAGACAGGCTCAAGTAAACAATCTAAGTATTCAAATACTTTTTAACCCAGTCTATCACTGTATGTCATATTGTCTGTGTTGTTACCTTTCCCTCAAATTAGTTGGTAGGCCCCCAATGTAGTAATTCTTGAAGTTTGCGTTCCCGGAATTTATTGAGATTTGCTCTCCTCCAATGTACACTTCAAATGTGTCATCCATGACAATAGCAAACTGAGTATCCTGGGAAAGAAGGGTTAGGGGTATTCCTTAAGGTTCATTGATACCCAAATGGAATGCCAAACGGCGGCTTACAAATTAGAATGGGTTTAGATATCAAGACAAATGTTATACTGAGATGGAAATTCTCCCATACTTTGCATATGCTGGATGAAACTAAGCATTCCTGGGTGACCTGTGTACTTAAGTCACTAATATCATCTTACAGAGAGTGACACTTTTCCAGGGCTCTGAGATTTGAGGACTTGATTGCCTTGTCTTCCATGCAGCACAAGATAGCCTCTCTCCATAGTAACGCTGTAGTACGAATCCTGTGAGGTAAACAACAACAGCAACAAGCAAGTCAATGGAGCAACATATTGAAGAAGTAGAAGAAGAAGAACAGCTTTATATAAATCAAGCATTCAATCTCAAAAACTGTACTCCATCTGTAAGTGTTCAACATTCAATACATGCATACTTGGTGCTTGGTTGATTGTACTCCTAAAAATCTAAACCAAATCTAGACCAAATTCATCTACATTCATGTGCTACACTAGTTATTCAACGGTTGCTACTTGTGAGTGAGAACATAATCCTATTCTACTTGATATCAGTAATATCAATACCTCATTTCCAATGTAGAACAAGAATGCATTCTCCTCTCGGCTGTTGGTGTGGAATTTGAACAATCTTCTCTTTTCCTTGTCAGGGTTTATTATGACTGCCATGCGGTAACCAGTTCCTTGAAAATAATCTGGTAGTTTTGACTGGGTATCCCTAAAAAGAGGACAGAATTTCAATGAGACGTTTTCACGCTTTGAAGAAAATCCTTATAAGTATCTAATGTTCAGGTCTGTCCATGGTACAGGGCATAATTCAGTTTATAAAGTTGGCAAAATGTTCAAAGCCTCAATTCACTATCACCAGCATTTCTCCAAGAACAACCCACTGTGTATATTTTCATCTACAGATGCTAAACAAACAAAGAAATAAAGGTGTTGGCCACCATTTTGGTCTTTGTTCCTTTAGATATGTCTGGTTATTAGCTATGTTGACAGCATGCTTGTAGTTGTACAGACAGATGTATTTGTCATTGATAGAGGAGAGTATCATGGATCCATGGAACTTAGGGTAGCGCAGCTTCACTGGAGGCTAAGGAGGGAAAGCAGAAGGGCGTTATGAATAAACACACATCATGATTAGAGTATACCCCACCTGTTCATATTTGCTTATTTTTCAGTTTATTGTTAAAGCAGAGGTCTCTCAGAACAGAAGCCTTCTCAGGATTTTTTTTGCCTCTCTTGCTACTTATTAATTTCTCTATATGTACAGTCATGGCCAAAAATCAGATAATGCAACACTTCTCCGAGAAAATTGTTGCAATTCCAAATGCTTGGGTATTCACATGTTTATTTATTTTGTTTGCATTTGTGGTGCCAATATTTTTGGCCATGACTGTATATTTCCCTTTTAGTTTTCTTCAGCACTGTTTTTTATGTGTGTAAATAAAATATATAAATAATAAAGACAAATGATAATAAATAGGCATGCGATTACAGTGAAGCCATCAGGATAGCCGCCCACGTAGAAGACCACATTGTCCGGATCCAGGTTGAGAAGGCTGACTGCTGTGTTCGGTAAGTACGTCTTTGTAGGGAAACTGACAGGTGTCGTTGATGTAAAGTTCTGAATGAGAATGACTTCAGCATCTTGATAAACTCTGGAGAAATAAAAGAGAGAGATTTTAAACATCAAAACTGCAAAGAACATTAAAAACATGTTCCATTGTTTCCATCTGATCTGGGGCATCTTCATATTAGCAACGTATTGAAGGAACAAATACCTAAATCCATTATTTTTATGTTGTCTTGTGTTTGATGAGCATGAACTTATAGCTAGAATATAATGCATCTAAAAGCAGAATATAATGCATCTCAAAGCAGTTAATCCAGTGGAGACAGGGCAACTAAAGACCAAGGTTAACCGAGAGGATCAAATTTAAAATGTTACTGTCTTCAAGTGTTAATGTACCAAGTTTCATGCTTGTATCATAAAGTGCACAATTATTTCATGCCTCTTGCTGTACCTTTGAAAAAGGACTTTATCGAAATCAGTGGTTTCGGTTTCGGTTATGTGGCTCGACTCCACCTCATGGACGATGCCACCCAGCTTGTACACACAGAGGAGTACGTTCTTCCTAACAGCCATTCCTATATAATCACCAGATGCCTGGGTGAGAAAGGGACAAACCACAAATGGCATTGAACACAGATACTGTGTGTGCACTATATCAAAGCAATGGTCAACTGTTTTTCTGAAGTTCCAATAGCAATACAAAGACAGTTGTTAATTGGAGGAATCCATTGAGAATTGAAGATACCACAACTCTCTACAATAAGTTCTATTACAAATCCATTCAGAGAGAACTTGTATTATATACCCTAATGGTCCACTCACATCCTTGTTGCCAAGATAGAGTATGAAGAGGTTGGCGTCATCGTTTGTGTGTTGTCGTCGCTGGCGGCCCTTGCTGGGGGAGCTGCTGGTTGGGTGGCGGTTGAGGAGCAAGTCAATGGCTGTAAAGGCCTTCACCTCCAGGTTGGTGGGGGGGCGGAGCTCAACGTGGCCCTTCCCATTGAATATCAAGCCCATAGAGAGCTGGGGAGACATGCCAAGAGACACGAAATGGACACTTAATATGACACAGACAAAGATACACACAGGCAGAGAAACAGACAGGTTAAGAGTCAGAAGAGTCCGAAAAACACTGTTGTACTTGGAGTAATAAGGTTTGTCATGTCATGTTTCACCCTGTTGACAAAGTCTCTGGTCTCCTCTATGATGTCCTTGATTCTCTTGACGCTCTCTGACATGTTGGCACTAGGTGGCGTCTGGGAGCTCAGGTCCTGAAGACTATCTTCCAAAGTAGGCCATGTCGTGTTCAAGCTTCTTACTGTACCAGTCAAAGAAGATAAAGAGCTTTTGAATTGAAAAAGTCAAGAGGCAAAATTAGAGGTACATTTCACTCTGTACTGAGATATGAATACTCACATGCCTTGTCTGCCTCATTTAAGATATTGCTGATATTTGGACCGATATTAGACAGGCTAATGTTGTCCACCTCTTGGCTGATATTATTTAGTCTGTCTGTTACGGTATTGACTGTGTCATTGGCAGCAGTGGCAGCATTCTTGGCAGAGTCAAGCACGGTTACTATGTCATCTGAAACCAAAATAAATCATGTCTGTGAACTGTGAAAGTATGGCCATGACGTGACAAAGAATGCAGAATCTGTCCTGGACACGTCTCTGGGTTTGCCTCAAAAGTTCATATGATTTCAGGACATTATCAAATACATAACCATAATCTCGAAGTTATTAATGTATCCAGTCTACCAACCTCTTTGAATGTTTTTAAGATCCTCCTTAACAGCAAGAGCATCATTTCTCAGCTTTTCACCCTTCTTCTTTGTCTGATCGACACGTCTCTTGTGGGAGGCAACTATTTCTGAGGCCTCTGTGTGAAACAGAGAAGTTTACATGAGGCTACTTGAAAAGTTATCATATACTGTTATCATATACTATATAATTAAGCAGATGCTTTTATCCAAAGCGACTTAGAGTAGAGTGAATGCATACAACTTATCTTGTTACATATAATTGTTGTAATTATAACATATATTGTTGCAAGAGGATTTGAACCCACTACCTAAGCAATACTATCCCCTATACTCAACCAACTGCGCCCCATAGGACCCCCCACCTAATTCTGTGCAGGAGATGAGAGGAATATCATAAGACACTGGGGACAATCAAAAGGAGAGACTGGAATGCCAGGTATGTTCTTTGAGTGCCTAATGTAAAGTATGCTTTGGCCACAGGTGCAAAGTGCAAAGCTTTTTTCAACAACATAAAGATAAACATAGTAGCAATTTGTGTGGGCGATAACTAGTGAAAATACCACAGCGTTGAAGCCTGTGCTCAGGTGGGTGGAGTAGTAATAATAGAGGCACTTCGTGACAAAGAGCAGGTCAAGGGCCATCAAGATTCTGGCCTTGAAAATAGCACAAATATTTCAGACACACCCCACAGCGCCACCACCAGTGCCCTCTGCCAGTGCCAACACGTTTTTTTACGCCGTTAAAATATAGCCCATCATGTTACTTTTTAGTGTCATTTAAAAAGCAATGACAATTCTTTTACTATGAAGATGGACTAAGGTGTACACACCTTTAAGGTCATCATTTGCTTTCACGGCTTCTGTCAGTAAGCTGCTTGCATTGTCCTTTAGTTCTTCGGCCCTCTTCGTCAGACCTTCCTGCTCCACATCCTGAAATATATCGAGGGAATGGGAGGAATGGGAAACAATCATAAAAAAAGTATCTTCAATAGCTCTATTATTAATCTCAACTAATAATAATCAAAAGTGCATAGTGGTTGTAGTAGCAAGAGTATACACATTTAACGCTTGGTCAGCAGCTTGTTTGGATTGGTTTGCTGCCATCTCTGCCTCTAGAATGGCGTTGATGATGTTGCGGTGGGCTCCCATGCCCCCCACTGGACTCAGCAGGTCAGAGCTGTTGGTGACATTTTGCACTGCCCTACAATAACAAAACATACGGGTGCTCACAGTAGCCCCATATACAACATTGCTTGTGCTCTCACATAAGAGTACAATAGACACAGAAAACACTCATAATACTCATAAATACATGTATGTGTGTATATAGCATTTACATATATAGCACACATGCACGCAATCATGCACGCACACGCACACGCATTCACACACGCACACACACACACACACGCACACACACACACACACACACACACACGCGCACACATACGCACGCACACACACACACACACACACACACACACACACACACACACACACACACACACACAAACTGTCTACCCACACTTGAAATTCCATTGCCAGCCTGTTCAGCTCCAGTGCATGCTCCTCAGCTCTGACAACAATGTCCTCTGTTTTAGAGATATCATTCAGCTTCTCGGTGAGATTCTGCTTAGCCTGGTTGATCTGGGCTGCAAGGTGTTCATATTCCTGTGAGATTAGCATAAAAGTTACAGAGTAGCTCATTCATTACAACAGAAATACAAATCAAGGTTTTTGATTCACCTGCTTTACAATTTCCTGTCATAGGGATATGATAGAAACCAAAGTCAAACACACAAGTTAGTGTGAAAGAAGCTGTATAACAAACACAGCCTGATAACAGTACACTCTTAGAAAAAAGGTGCTACCTAAAACTATAAAGGGTTAATAAAGGGTTCTTCAGCTGTCCCTGTGGGAGAACCCTTTGAAGAACCCTTTTGGGTTCAAACGGTTCTAAATGGAACCCAAAAGGTTTCTTTGTGGAACCCATAGGGGTTCTTCATGAGGTTCTACCACTGGGACAGCTGAGTAACCCTTTTAGAACCCTTTTTTCAAAGAGTGTATTCTCTCATTATACCTCTTTGCTCTCCTTCAGCATCCCCAAAAGTTCTGTCATATTTGTCAGCTGATCTTTGGTCATTTCAACCACAGGAAGGATTGCATCTCTCTGGATTTCCAGTTCATCTATAAATTGCTGGTGGAGGAGAGAACAGTGATTATCATGAGAAGTAAGACACTGAATATTCATATAAGCCATGATTTGGTATTTGTATCGCACTCGTCCCAAAAACATTGTTGAGTGGTATGCACTGTATCTGAGTGTTAGTCTGACATTACCAGCAGGTCTCTCAGGGAAGCATCACTATGCAGATTGAGGCCGCGTGTCCTGTCCACTATGACCTCTGCCTCTGACACGACCTCCGCCAGGTCTCTCAGCGCAGAGCCTGACGTCATCAGAGATCCTGCCGTCTCATTGGCTATAGCCTGGTTGGCATCCAGCGGAACGGCCATGTCGTTCCTGATGAAGTCCAAGACTGAGAGGGGCAAGCAGATCAGACACTGTGACTTGTGACATAACACACATAATAATGAAGTCAGGGCTGCGTTATATTCTGAGTTAAAGGGATAGTTCACCCAAATGAAAGAGTGTTCAATGCGGTGTAACATGGTAAGAGTTGAAGCTCTTACGTTTGTGTGCCTCCTCTTGCTCCATGGTAGCCTCCTGCTTCTGAGGGGTGCAGCCACGCTTTCTCATCTCCTGCATCATGCGTGCCAGCCTCCGGAGCAGCTTCTGGGCAGTGACACTGCCCTCCACTGTAGGCTTCATCCCACTCTGCTGCTTCAGGAGCTCTGGGGGACCAAGTGGTCGAGATAGATTATCACTATAACACAGATTTTTGTTGATGTCATAATTTATTTGAGTAGGGACAGATGCAATCAAATAATTCGACACATTGAATTAACAACAGTCCGATGCATCAGAATACTCATTTCCAGTGTTTGTCCCTTGATAGGCGTTACAATAGATCATCATAATACTGTAGCACTGCAAAAGAGTTGCTAACTTTTCAAAGGTACAACTGTTGTTCTGTTTTACCTTGTATTTTCATAAAGAGATCTTGAGCTTCAGAAACAAGATCTCCAGCCCTCTGATGGGTTTGAGTCACTCTCTCCAAGACGTTTTCGGAATTGGAGAAGGTTTTATTTGCCTGTAGATAGAATAAAACCCTAGGTACAGTATGTACGAATTCTGTACAGTATTTCCGGTAAAATGTCTACAGTGGAACAGTCTGGAAACACTGTCTATGCTGAGTTTGAGCAGAAGAACAGTTATTGACATCCGATCATGAATGCAGCAGCATCAGGCTTCAGGCACCTTGTCTTTCAGCAGTCTCATATCCTCTTTGACACTCTGTACATCTGCCTTAAGCTGCTCCACCTTGGGACCCTGAGCATTCACAGCACTGCTGTACCTTCCAACCAGACCCTGCCAGAGAAAAACAGAGGTGACATTACTCTTCTTGTGACACTAAATAAAGTTACTACACAGGCAGGCTATAGGGACAACTTAAAGGGTTATTTTCCTCAAAAACCATTTCCTATATAACCAGTCAGTCTTTTTAACATGCTAAATTAGCTACCATTGACCTCCATTGTTTTTTGGTTAAAAAAATGCTAACCGTTAGTGGTTAGTGACAGTGCAGAACCAGAACCAAAGTGTGGATTGAATTCTGTCCTTGTCCATAGACTCCTTTCAGGGTAAGGAACCAAATATGTGATTATGTAATTTCGGTGAACTATCTCTTTCATGACAACATACACAGACATCTATTGAGGATCACTGAAACGTTGATACCTTGGTTTTAGCAATGGCGTCCTCCAACATCTTGAGTCTGGTGAGTGAGATGGTCCTGTGACTGGTGTTCTGGAGTTCCTGCCTCAGTGATTCCAGCTCATCATCCATCCTCTCCAAATCGCTCAGTAAGACCTCAGTACAGCTATCACACTCTGGCCACACAGAGAAGAGGAGCAGATCATCTAGTAAGGTCTACTCTACATAGACATTGATGCTGATGACAGACCAGTAGAAAGCTTGCAAGCAGATACCACAAGCTCAGGCTACTGTTAAAGTGTACCCTACTGTAAGGGTAAAGTCGGTGAATGTGTACAAGGTGCTTAACCAACCATGGCAGGGGTCATCTATGCCGGAATCGCCAGGCCTCTTACACTCTAAAGCAGGCATAGGAAACATACAATGAGCAACAGAGAGAGAACATCTACAGAATAAGACAAATAGTTA
The DNA here is from genome assembly GCF_951799395.1 of Argentina silus. NCBI lineage: Eukaryota > Metazoa > Chordata > Actinopteri > Argentiniformes > Argentinidae > Argentina > Argentina silus. The sequence goes on along the minus strand of NC_139660.1, from coordinate 22,045,325 downwards.
TCAACATGACATTTCATGTGAATATTTAAGAATGATCATTGCAGCAATCTCGTCTCCAGATCTCTATGTTGTGTATCTTGATTCCTCAGCTTACCTCCTGTGTAAGAGTCACAGATGTTGGCGTTGCCATCACCACAGTTGCAAGGTTGGCAGCTGCCTCCATATATCATTGGGTTGCCATAGTACCCAGTAGCACACCTAGTGGATAAAAGGGGGAAGTATAAAGGAAAAAGGAAGACATTTGAGCGATGCACACATTGGTTTGTTGATTGTTCAATTTAATGTACATTTAAATCACAATTAAAACTGATTTGGACTGAATGTCAAGTGAGTGTTTGTTATAACAGTGTCAATGTTGTGACACCAGAATTAGGTATGTAAATGTCATTTAAATATGAGCTGGACCAGGATACCTTACCTCTCACATCTGGTCCCAGCGTAGCCGAGAATACACAAACATTCAACGTTGGCTACATCGATGTCCAAACAGGCCAAAGCAAAACTGGACAAAGAGGAAAAAAAACGTTTGAGCGCAGAATACTATTCAATAGTTTTCATCCACTATCCAATTCAAATACATGTGAATCTATACATGGGCCATGGTAGGCTACCTGGCACACTCAGAGCAGAGTGACTGCTGTAGTGGCCTCAAAGACGTTTGCTAGAAACCTGTCAATTCGTGCAACCAAGAGATTATAGAATCAACAGTAGGTTACAGATTGAAACTGACTTGTTGTCTATGAAGGGACATGGACACCCACGGCAGGTCCTCTGGGCAGCGTCGCCGTAATAACCTGCTTTGCATCGCTCACATTGATCCCCATCAGTGTTAAACTGACAGTTCTGGAACACAATGATTAGATGTCATGTAATCACACACACACATGTGTCACAAGTCAAGCTTGAGAGAGTAATATGTCTCTACTGTAATGTAATGTAATGTCTCTACTGAAATGTCTCTACTGAAATGTCTCTACTGAAATGTCTCTACTGAAATGCTGTCACAGCAAAATGCATCCGTCCAATCAGGGGTGGAGTCAGTACCATTTTAACTTATATCCTTTCAAACTGTTGGTCATCTAACTTGTAAGATAATAATAAGTGTGTGTGTATGCGTGTGTGCGTGTGTGCGTGTGAAAGGCTGAGACAGCGATGGAGAGAAAGAGAGACCCACCAGACATTTCCCTGTGTGTTCCTCACATTCATTGGACAGGCCATTACAACTACAGGGTCTACACTGGCCTCTCAGAGGCCCGGTCCGCTCTCTGTAGTATCCAGAACCACACTTCTGTATGGAGAGGGAAAGACTGAGCTAGAACTATCCCAATTTCAAATCATAGAAGAACAATAATGTCATATGATCCAACAAGATTCACCTGCTTATGAATCATGCATCTTCTATAATCTTACAACAGTTTAATCAATGAAAATTAAAATAACTTTTTGTATGGTTCAGACACATTCGGCTTGTAAAAATGTCATATTTAAGTGATTTTCTAAAATACAGGTTTCCAGGCACAATCATTGCTTATTTGAGTTGTAAATCCGGGTCTGTGTAGAACACTAAATCAACACACGAACAAAGAACAAAGGGCAACACTTGAGTCACCACCAGACAAACAAAGTGTCAAACTGAATAAAGTATGTGTGTGTGCACTTTGCTGTTGTCTGGACGTTTTGCTCTCTGATATTCTTGCTATGGCATAAGGAATTTCTCATACTAATACATCTAGTGACTGTACTCTTTTTAATATCCACTGGTAAAACTAGGAGAAGAATGCACACCATCAAAAGTAAAACAAATAAATAAAATGTAGTTAGAAAGTTTGGGAAATGACTTTTAGATCAGGGAGGCTGGTGGAGTAGAAATCGGAGGACGGGCTCATTGTAATGCATGGAATGGAATAAAGAATGGTATCACACATAACACAGGTAGATAGCACCATTCCTCATTACATTCCATGCAGTACAATGAGCCCGTCATCCGATGTCTTCCTCCACCAGCCTCCACGGTTGTAGATACCGTAGTCTACTGTAAGTAACCCAACAAAGCCTCACTCCAGAGATACTCTATAGAACTGTGTCACAGTACCTGGGTGATAGCTCCTGAAGCCTGGTCGTTGGAAGGATCACAGTACCTATTGTGGGTCTGAGGCCTCAGGTTCCCAGGGTGGAGCCGACGGCTCAACATGAGGTTGTCATAGCGACACCTGGGGTGCCTCGGTATTGGTCTCTGACCTTCCGTACAGGGACCAAACAAAGCACACCAGAGCAACAATGCCCAAACACTGTGAAACCAGCAAATATTCCTCTGCATCATTGTCTATATAAGACTGCTCCCTCACTGTCATCTGAGCTAGCCTAGCTGTGAGAGAAAGTCAAATATCTGCCTCTCCTCCTCCTCCTCCTGTAAAATAGGGTGCAGACGGCTCGACTACGCTGGTTAAAGACACACAGGTGAACCTACAGTATAAAGGAAAGGAAAGGAATGGGCAGTACAGTTTGGAGTGGGAGTGAGTATGGAGAGTGTTGCACATGTCGAGGTTCAAAGATCGACAAGGTGTGGTCGCGCACCTGAATGTTTTCAAAGCAGCAGCAAGGGGCATGGCATAACCTAGATAGCGTGTGTAATGTTTACCACATGTCATCAAAACATTACCCATTTCTGCCCTGGAAACAGGAAGTGTGGAAATGCAACGTTTTCAAACTTTGATGGCAGGCAGCCCATATAAATCTGAGTAATGAAGACAGCCATTGTTACTCATCGACGCAGCCATCGTGTTTGCAATGGTATCTCACAGTTGATGCATCCATGAATAAGCACATGTTTATGCTGACTCATGATATTTCAAATGAAATATCTTCACTGTGATAAAAGTAGATGTTACAATGACATTCCTAAGAGTCATTTGTCAACATTTTGTGAGAAAATCAAAGCCAATCTATGGCCTGGTGTTGCTTTCAGACTGATTTCCAGCAGAGCACCTGTTCCACTATTATGTCACCTCCTGTTGGCTGTTTAATGTCATTGCAGAAACCCCATTCCCTAATACACAGTAGTTTAAATGTACAACACAAACAACACACAAACAAACAATCTCTGTTAAGTGCCAATTACATTTTTATTCTTTATTCTGAATCACAATAGCACATTACACCTACATGTACAGTATCATCAACCCACACAGATACCCCAAAAAATGATATTCATTTAACATCTGGTAGCCTATCATACCAAGACGAAAAGGTGATCTAGTATTCTGTGTCTATAAGTCTATATTTGGTCTGGTTCATAGAATAGGGTACAGAGCATAGCTTGCGACACCACAAGTGTTGCTGCCATTGCGGACCATTCGCATGTAGCCACCCTCTCCCCATGCAGTGCCCCAACTGGGAAGGAAAAGAAAACAGGAACATAATCACATACTGTACTAGAATCTGGTAAACACAAGAAAGAGCTACATAGACCAACACAAAACAATGGTAAACAAGTATAAACAAAGAAAGCATCTAGGGGTCTTTATGAAGACCGACACAAAGGGGGCTATAGAAAGGACATTTACTAGTATTATTCTGGCCAAAAAGGTAAAACTAGGTCCCTTTTATACCACATGTGTTTGACCTACAGTACCTGTTTTTGATGAGCCAATAGTCTTGTCCTCCTTCAGAGCCATAGCCAACCAGTAGCACTGCATGACTGAGGTTGTTAGGGTTACACATCGGCTCCTGGTATATTCCTAGATTGGACAAATAATCAGCAACAACGCAAAATTGTCAAAAAGGACAAAAGCGTCATTGGAATTGGAATTTACAAACATGTCTACCACAACTACCAAAGTCGTAAATCAAGTAAGACAACTTCGAGAAGACATTTTTACAGTGAAGAGAAAACAACCGCCACAGAAAACAGACCTGAGCTGTAGAACATGAAGCTTGGGTTGTCTGCATCCACAGCTATTGTGATTGGGCCAATGATTGCCACGGCATCAGCTAGGGCCTGCTCGTCTCCCTTGGGTATGAACCTGTAATCAGTGATCTTGGCAACCGACTGACTGCTGTCATAGAAACAGGGTTGGGTGTCCTGGATAATAAGAGAAACATGGAAGTCAACTTCCTGATCATTATATGCCGTTTAGCAGATGTTTTTATCCAACGCGATTTTAAATAGAGGGAGTGCATACATTTTTTGTAGATATGATCCCCGTGGGAATTGCACTCACAACCTTAATGGTCATTTTTGAGAGGTCATCTTGTACCACTGTTTTCACTGATGGACATAGATGAGGCTGTATCCAGGCTGGTTATTCTTACCACTGATGTGTAGGGGTAGGTGTCTGAGGACTGCAACCCATTGTTGACCACATAATCGTAGGCATTAGCCATCCAGGCCCCACTGCAGCCATAGGTACCGTAAGGTTTGGAGCAGTCCAACAGGTTCTGCTCACTCAAAGATATCAACTGGCCTGTCTTCTTGAACATTTGTCCCTCGATGGCCCCCGTAGTGCTAAACGCCCAGCAGGATCCACAATATCCCTTTGAGGAGAAATGAACGGGCAGTTTGTCTGTAAAATAACTCTTTTTTGGTATTCAACCTTTATTTATCCAGGTTCGTCTCATTGAGATAAAAATCTATTTTACAAGAGAAATCTGGTCTTCATAACTTGCAATGAAATTCACCATCCAGACATTTCTAAGGAAACCCTCACCTGGTCCTTGACTTCAGTGACGTAACCCATGGCTCTGTAGTCGACGGTAACAGCCCCTAAATTCCGAGCACTGGCACGAAGCTTGCGGACAGACACATTCTTCCCTCTCCTCTTGGCGTTGCCATTGATCATAGCACCTTGCAAACGCTTGTATTCTTGCCTTGTCTACACATAGAGGAGAGAACATGCAACTCACTGTTTTTAAATGAAATTCTATTAATACTATCAGTTTCAGTGGACCAAAGTTATTCACACAATGCTTGGGCCCATTTCTGCTTCAGAAATGAGAACAGAACATAATAGGATTTCACAATGCTGTGAATTGAAATCGCTCAAAATTGAACAAAGTAGGTCGCTTGAAATAGTACCACAATGGTCTATATAACATCTGATGCTGCTGAACCCACCAGGTCTCCATATCTGTTCATAGACATGGTGAACATCTTTGTCCCTCTGAGAAAACCTTGGTTGTTCTCCTCAATCACCTTCACGTTGTTCTCCCAAATGGTCTTCCTCTCAAAGTCTTCCCGCTACGTGAAAGCACACGACAAACAAACAAATCCATGGTTGGTGGCTACATGTGAAGGCAGGTGTCTAGGTGGGATAATATGATATTTACTGTACAAATGCATATTCATTTGGATGAAAATGAGTGTTCGTACTGAATGTGTTTGCATTTGATAAACGAGTCTGTAAGCATGTATATAAGATGACGTTTCCATTCTAACCCCTTCGTCGTAGGACACACCGTTGCTCCTCTTCCATGTTAGCCACTCTGACGGCACCTGCACCACCTCATCTGACTCTGTAGCCACACGTGGAGGGTCACAGAGGAGGAAAGAGAGGAGCACGGCTCTCACCATACAGCCTGCCCATTGGCCTGGGGGGGGGGGTGAAGGATCACAATATACTGTATATTTACAGTATATACTCTATCTACATACAATTAGATTGTCTCCAGAACGTCATCTTTGGACAACGTATTGAGTTTGTCCTTGCGATAAGTTGCTATGCTGTTATTCTCCAGAGATTCCGTTGTTTTATCGTAATTTTGTTAGAATGACTTGAATTCTAAACTTTTGAGAAATGAGAAGTCATGAGAGCTACTCACCTGCTGGGATGTTGGGCTGTCTTGTCTTCATGGTCTGTGACTGACTCCACACTCTGGCAGTGACATGCCACCAGGCCTTCTTTTATTGCCTGTGATTGAGGGAGTGCTCCCACTGGGCATGTCTGAATCCCCATCATCTACAGCCCAGAGGGAGGGAACGACCTCTTTGGATACCGACACACAGACACACAGACACACAGACACACAGACACACAGACACACAAACAATGATTTCCAAAACTAATTCTAACCCTCTGAAATGACATTCATTTTCCCGGAGGCACTGATATTTACAGTTGTGCCTTTAAAAACTGCCCATCTAAAGTCCTGTCAATTACCAGCTTACAATTGAGCACATGGCCCTACCCTATCCATGCAATTATGTAGCCTACCCTGACATTTTGGTGTGATAGGCCTATAGCCCAAGTGGCTACATCACTACATTTCCACACAATCATCTTCTAGCAGCTATCCTATTAGGTGACTACTTCCTCGCTAGTGTATACTGTCAACATCGGCACATAAGAAATAATCCCCCCTTCCCCCCACATCCCATCTCCCTTTCGTCCAGCCAACTCCTTATGAAAGAAGATACGCAACTCAGCAACAACAAACATGCGCACGTCCCCCCTCCTCCCCTCCCTCCCCCCCCCCCTCCTCCCAGAAATCGAGTCAATCGACTCAGTGGACAGTGAGCGCCGAATAGCGGTCGTGACTGTTGTGTGCAGTAGCACTGCAGAGAATCGACTGACCGCCGTGTTTTTGTTATTGTCGGGAGACCCTCGCCGGCGCCGACACCCAGTAAAAACAGTGCGGCAAAAACATATGCAAGTGACGGTCCTACATTATCTTGGTGCAACCTTTTTTATGCTCACGCCAGAAAGATGAGTCACGACGAATGAGGTCTGCAGGATGTCATTCAAGGTAACCGTTCTATTTTTCGTCTCTTTCTGTACACTTGCGATCAAGCTTGAAATGAATAATGCCTAATACACACACTCTCTCTGTATAGCCAACTTTCCTTCTCTGGTTATCTTAATTTGTGTAAAGCTTTTGCAATATTTGTAATGCGTATCCTTGTGGTGGATTACGTGCAATAAAATCGGGCTTTATGGAAATCAGATCTGCCGGTTGACCTTCAATAAGTTAATGGCCCCTACGGACAGAGTTGTGCCATTGATGCCCTGTCTAAGATTAGGTTGACAAGTATAAAACAGGTGGGGTGAATAGTGCATCAGTACCCCCATTGAGAAATGGCCATGGGCTACCCTACATTTAGAAAATGTTTGATTCACAAATCATCACTTTTAATGAATTGTGATTCTGCAATTTAATCGCATTAACTCTGTGTGTGTGTGTGTGTGTGTGTGTGTGTGTGTGTGTGTGTGTGTGTGTGTGTGTGTGTGTGGTGTCTGGTGTGTGTGTGTCTGCGTGTCTGTGTGTGTGTCTGTCTGTCTCTGTCTGTCTGTCTGTGTGTGTGTGTGTGTGTGGTGTCTGGTGTGTGTGTGTGTCTGCGTGTCTGTGTGTGTGTCTGTCTGTCTCTGTCTGTCTGTCTATCTGTCTGTGTGTGTGTGGTGTGTGTGTGTGTGTGTTTATGTTCGTGTCTATGCATGCATGTCTGTCGATATCATTGATTATGAGCAACAAGAGGCAACTGTATCTCCTTACAGATTTTACATGATCCTCCATTATGTGATCAATACCACCAAACCAAAGACATTTCATACTTAGAGTCTAATTTTTTGCCTTAGTCACATTTCTTGCCTTAGTCTGGTTAAATATCTGTCATCTGACACTGGTGTGTGTGTGTGTGTGTGTGTGTGTGTGTGTGTGTGTGTGTGTGTGTGTGTGTGTGTGTTTATCCTACAGAAGGAGACACCCCTGGCTAATGCTGTGTTTTGGGCAGCTCGGAAGGGGAACTTGGCCCTGCTTCAGCTCCTGCTCAACAGTGGGCGTGTGGATGCCGACTGCAGAGACAGTGTACGGATGATGCTGCATGCCCTGACGGCTCAGCTGCACGCTTTACCCATAAACCACCTGTGGTAGGAGAGAAAGAGAGAGCTACAGTTCAACCCCTTCTGTTTGTTTGTGTGTGCATCTGTGCCAATGTGTGTGTGTGTGTCGTGTGTGTGTGCCAGTGTGTGTGTGTCGTGTGTGTGTGTGTGTGTGTGTGTGTGTGTGCGTGCGTGTGCGTGTGTGTCTATCAGTGTGCTTTAAAGCCCACTCATATTTAGGTGTTTTTGTTACAAATCTTTGTTCCACATGATTATATTTCTTTGTGTGATTGTGTTTCTGTATAAAATCACATGTGAAGAGAGAAGGACGAGAGATAAGAATAAAGAACATTCCATTTATTCCCCGGTCAATCTCAGGCGGTTATGGACCGTGAATGACGACAGTTATGATGAAGCAGACTCTATACACTACAAATTAACCAATTTAATAGTTTCAAAGAAACATACAAAATGAAACAAATGGAAGTTGAAGCATAAGTCTAAAACTATGTGTGTCAAAGACAAACAGGAGTTCGGTGCGCATAGGCCTAACCCAAACAACTCAAAGAAAGTATTTCTGTTTTTCGTCTTAAATACCCTCCCAACAATACAACGTCAGAGACATCGATGAGAGAGGCTTATTTGCCTATAGTATATACTGTTCATTATAATAGCATAGCAATTTACAATTAATTGTTATCAACAGGAGAGCCTCAGGACATCCACTAGGCACACTCATTCAACTTTAAAACAGTGTTCCTGGCTGAGAGAGGGGGGCATTGATCACCATTCACAAATAGAAGATCAAACAACACTGTCATTGTATCAGCCACAGGTTAACACATGTAAATATTAAGATAGCATCTCCAACAAATCCATCTACGCATGTACTCGTATTTGAAATAAGGCTATGTCAAGTCTCCTCCAATCAGTCTCAACAACTGTTACTATCGAAATGAGGGTCCAGGAAGGAGTTGGGGGCCTGAATGAATAACTGAATGACATTCAGTCAGGCCTTATTTCAGCTAAGAAGGATCTGGTGTGATTCCACAGAGGTGCTGATTGATTATGTTTATGTTTATGATCATTGACTCTTTCCAGTTTGGCACCACAGCCCTGATGGTGGCATCCTACAGCGGCCACTTTGACTGTGCCAGGGAGCTGATTATGCAGGGAGCTGACATCAACCAACAGAGAGAGGTATTGTAAAAAAAGAGGTGTCTGTGTGTGGGTGCGTGTGCGTGTGCGTGTCTGCCTGTCTGAGTGTGTGTGTGTGTATGTCTGCCTGTCTGAGTGTGTGTGTGTGTGTGTGTGTGTGTGTGTGTTTGTGCAGGTGTGTGTGTGCATGCGTGCGTGTGTGTGTGTGTCTCAGATTTTCCATAGACTACATTACAGAGTCACTGTCAAATATTGACATAACCATTGAATTATTAATTTGGAAGTATTACTTCTCAGACTAATGGAGTCAGTCAACATAGAAATGAGCACTGATAAGCCATTAAGATGTTTGAATAATTGAAAGGGAAAATTACAGGTAAGACATAATGATTCTCCCTTTTTACTGGTTGCGAGTGTATCTACCCTGTTTCTACCCTGTGCTTGTGTCTTTACAGACTGGCTCCACTGCCCTCTTCTTCGCCTCCCAGCAGGGACACAATGACCTTGTGAAGCTCCTCTTTGAGTTCGGTGCCTCCACGGAATTCCAGACACGGGTATGCTGTGTCACCTGCCTGGATACAGTACCCTGTAGCGATTTAGAGAGAGAGAGAGTGTGTGTGTGTGTGTGTGTGTGTGTGTGTGTGTGTGTGTGTGTGTGTGTGTGTGCAGGTGTGTGTGTGTGAGCTCGTCCTCCATCTCAGATTATGACTCAGAGGACATGGGGAGACCAGCAGAATATGCTGACAGCAGTGATTCAGGGTTTTTGGTGACTACTGCGTAAAATCTGTTTCATATGTGCCCAGGTCTGAAACAGACGATTCTAAAGTTCTGTTTCGTCATATGTAATTAATAAAAAAGGACTCTTCCTCTTCAGCCCACACCCTTTTATTGACAATATTTCGATCCGATTATTATTATTATTTTTTTTAAATTGTCTTTTTTTTCACCTGACAAAGATCCACAACATTGTCAATAAAAGGTGGCACAAGGAGCGTGTTTCGAATTGTCTGTTTCAGACCTTGTTATTATGCACTATACAGTCCATAAGTATTGGAAAGAGGAAGCATTTTGACTTCTTTTAGCTCTATATTCCAACAGTTTGGACAATTATTATGAGGTGAAAGTAGATTCTCACCTTTAATTCAATGCTTTATTTTGCTTTAATTCAGTACGTTTTTCAGATTGGTTTCACCATTTAGAAATTGCAACCCTTTTTATACATAGTCTCCCAATTTCAGTCTACCAAAAGTATTGGAAAATTGGCTTGACGGGTGTTTCTGATTAGTCAGGTGTGTTTCGTCACATAATGTGTGCAGGCATAAGAGAGCTGTCAACGTCTAGTATTGATTCTAGGCTTTGCATTTGCCTTTGGAGTCTGCTATTGGTGTCTGTCAACATGAGGACCAAAGGGACGTCAATGAAAGTCAAGGAAGCCATTATGAGGCTGAAATATCAGAAAAATCTATCTGAAACATAGCCAAAACCTTAGACTTACGAACATTAACAGTTTGTAACATCATTAAAAAAGAAAGAAACCACTGGTGAGCTCAGCAATCACAAACGGGCTGGTAGGCCAAGGAAGACTTCTACAGTGGATGACCGAAGAATGCTCACCATAATTGAGAAAAAAACTAAAACAACTGTCCCACAGATCAGGAACACTCTCCAGGAGGTAGGCGTGAATGTGTCAGAGACTACCATCTGCAGAATACGTCACCAGCCAAATTACAGAGGCTTTACTGCAAGGTGCAAACCACTAGTTATCCTCAAAAAGGATGAGTTACTAAACAGTACCTAAAAAGCCTGCAGAGGTCTGGAAAACTTGTGGACGTATAAGATGAATATTATTATGTACCAGAGTGATTGCAAGAGGAAAGTTGGGAGAAAAAAAGATCTGACCGACACTTACAGCATACCACATAATCTGTGAAACATGATGGGGAGGGGGTGCTATAGCTGGCACAAGAACTGGCTAACTTGCCTTAATTGATGATGTTACTGCAGCAGAATGTATTCTGAACTGAAGTGTACAGAAACATCTTGTCTGCTCGAGTACAAGCAAATGCCTCCAAATGAATTGGATGGCACTTCATCATACAGTAAGACAATGAACATGCATTTAATGTCCTTTTTGACACATTTTTAGGCAAAAACCTCAAAACAAACAACTGAAAATAGCTGCAGTACAGGCCTGGCCGAACATCACCAGTGAAAATACCCGGTGTCTGGTTGGGTCGATGGGACAGTTATTGCATGCAAAAGATTGACGACCAAATACTAAACATGAGTACTTTTTTTGGACATTATATGATTTCTTCCAATACTTTTGGAGCCCTGAAATAGGGGGAGTATGTTTAAAAAATGTTGGACTTTTGGTGAACCGAATCTTAAAAAAAAAACATTGAATTCAAGCTGAGAATCTCTACTTAGACTCAATAGTAATTGTTTGATTTCAAATCCAAACTGTTGGATTATAGAGCTAAAAGAAGACAAAATGATTCTTCTTTTCAATACTTATGGAGAGCATTGTATCTATCCCAACACCTCTATATGTGATGTGCTTATGACCACAGTTTCTTCATCATACTGTATGTTATTAAACCATTGTAAGATTTGTCCCTAATGTTGAGTATCTTCCCTACAGCTGCTGTTTGAAGTTTCATGCTACAGTTTGTAGTACTGTAGTATTTCACATGAGAACGTCTAGGTCACAGAATTATAAAAAACACTTTTTGATATTTGTGGTCTAGATACTGAAATTGCAATCATATTCTTGGATGCACTCCTTTGGAAAATAACTTATTGGGTGTTTTGGTCAGAAAACCTTGGAATGTATGTACACTAGCAACAGTATTACCTGTTGGTTTGAACTGTGTATTTTGTACATTCATTCCCCACACGGCTGCTAAAGTGTTTTCCCTCTCTCTCCTCTGTGTTGGCTACCATGCTTTGGGCAGGACGGAGGCACAGCCCTGTCTGCTGCCTCTCAGTATGGCCACTCCAACGTGGTGGACACCCTGCTGAAGAATGGAGCCAATGTTCATGACCAGCTGCACGTGAGCATCCTCTTCCTCCTCCTCCTCCACTTCCATCCACTCTCACTGTGTCCGTCCTACTCTACCATTCCTGACCCTAGTTTACACTACAGAACCAATCTGAGCTAATCCGAGCTGAGCTTCACTGGGCTGCCCTTGCTAAGTATCCACCGCAGTTGCTGGAAATGTGCTGGACAGGACAACGTGAAAGGGAAATCATATCTAAGCCGGCACAGTGTGGTTTGGCTTGGCCCTGTAGTGTGTAAAGCCCCCTGCAGGGCTCCACCGGTGTACCCTCCTGCATTGTGAGCATGGTGGTCAGTAGTGGTCATAGCTCCATGGGTATTTACCCTCTCAGGTTACCGCTGAGTCTGATATTTGCAGGGCTTGGCACTGGTTCTCTCACCCTGGACATGACCGAGTTTGCTTTATGCTTTAGTCACCACATCGGGGGATTGGACGTGTGAAATTGTTGTCTTATTAGCTTTCAGAATAACAAGGTTAGTAGTGATTCTGTTTACTCTGTTCACTGCGAGCTCTGATGTTGCGTTGTCAAAATCATGCCGTCTATTCATTCCTGTAGGGCATGCGAGCCATCTCCTGGCCCCTGACTGCCATATGCACACGATTATTTGTGCCCGCAACAGTCACATACTATATGTTACTGTTCATACACCAAAAACATTGCATTGTATGAGTGTCATGGAAGTTGCTTTGCTGAAGATAAACATTCAAACAGTACCTATCGCGTTTCAGGATGGTGCCACGCCCCTTTTCCTGGCCTCCCAGGAGGGTCATGTGACTGTGATTCGTCAACTGCTGTCATCCGGGGCTAAAGTGAATCATCCCAGGGAGGTGAGGACCGCCCCCTCAGCCATACCATCATAGAGGACATCAATGGCCGACACTTTTTAATAGATTTTGAGCTCTCCTAATCTGTTCTGTATTCTTCCTTCCATGTATTACACCCTTTGTCTTTTTTTTCTCCGCTCCTTTTTCTGCATCCCTCTTGGTACTTCTTTCACTGTCGTTTCATCCTTACCTTTCTTTCCTTCTCCTTTTTTCTCTCCTTACTTCCGGCTTCACTGTTGTCCCAATCTATCATCTGTCCCTTTCCCTTAATTTGTATTCTCTCTCTCTCTCTCTCTCTCTCTCTCTCTCTCTCTTTCTCTCTCCTCTTTTTTCCATCTCCTCCAATTCCTCCTGTCCTCCTTCCCTAACCTCACTCTCCAGGATGGTACAGCCCCCTTGTGGATGGCAGCCCAGATGGGACACAATGAAGTAGTGAAGGTTTTGCTCTTGCGTGGTGCAGATCGGGATGCTGACAGAAAGGTATGTCATCCTTTAGCTCCCCATTTAATTACATTTCTTTGTGTCTTTTGATCCAGGCTTTTTATATATTGAATGCGTGTTTGAAATGGCAATTTCTCATGTTTCCTTTAAGGACGGGTCAACTGCATTATTCAAGGCAGCTTTCAAAGGACACAGTCATGTCATTGAGGAACTCCTCAAGTTTTCCCCTTCACTGGGCCTTCTCAAGGTAAGATAGGAAGAGATGTGTGATGCTTGGTCTTCTCTTGAAGCACAGTTTTCTCAAATCAAGCTTTGTTTTCGTATGTCGTATTTCATAGTGTAAGGTACTGAAATCAAAAGGACATTCTACATAATGTTTCTTTGAATATTGCTCTCCAGAATGGTTCCACAGCCCTCCACGCTGCTGTCATGGGAGGGAATCTTAAAAGTGTGGCGCTTCTGCTCTCTGCCAATGCAGACCCCACACTACCCAACAAGGTAGGTCGCTTCGTGTGAATAAAGGGAAAAGGAAGGAAAAGAAAAGGAAAATAATGGAAACAAGAAGGCACATTCAGTACTTTGGATTATGATGTTGTTATGATTGGTTATTATGATGTTATTTCTTTGCAGAACAATGAACTGCCAGCAGATCTTACAAAGAGTGATCGCATCCTGAGAGCTTTGAGACCAGAAATCCTGAATGATAGTAGTTGATGACAACCTTCAGTGACCACCATAGATCATGGCTGTTTGACACAGAAATATGCACTGAGAGCTCAGAGCAACAAGAGAACAAACAGAGGTTTTAGTCACAACCATAAGACTTTATGGTGCTTGCTTTCAATTGCAGCTTCAGAAAATACAATTCTAGATGGAGTAGCCATGTCTAAGCCATAAGCTAAAAGGTTCAGTGTGTGTACTACAAAATGCATCTGTGGGCGAGGGTTATTTTGCCATGTCCTTTCCTTTGAGGTGTTATTCTAACTTTGCTTTATCCTTTCTTTTTCTTAAAACAGTATTATCCCCGGTGCTGTAATATTTCTAGATATTTTGCACATTTTTATTTCTGCATTTTTAATAAATGTAATAAACTGTAAGTTTGTTAAATAAAAGATTAATGTGAAATACCTAAATGTTGCATTTTATGTGTATTGCATAATCATTGATTATAGTATTCAATAGTGGCTTATAAAAAGAGATATTCAACACATATTGACTAGGCAGGTGCAGTAAATATAGTTGTTGATAGTAACTAATATGGTGTTTTCAAGCAGTCTCTCTCTCCATCTTCCGCAGCGCTGTGATTTTGCTGTCGTACGCAATGGCTAAAGGCACGGCCATTTTCTTGAATTCTGCTTTTTTTTTGCGCTCGGGCTGATAAAAATGTCTTTGATGTCAGGCTGGGCTCGGGTCTCATCTGAACCGGCCCGGGTCGGGTCAGGCCCGTTTAAAACTATTAGCGACATCAACCGGATGCTCAGGTAGAAGATACATATCAAGAAGACCAAAATGATGACCCTAAACAACCCAATCTGCTCCAATGCAACTAGAACAGGAGACACTGAACCTGTGCTGTGAAAGGGAAAAGGGTAAATACTTAACCTGGTATCATTGCTTTCCTCCCATATCTGTCAAGACCAACTCCCACAGTTTACAACTGTAGCACTGAGTGAGCATCATACACTTGTAGAAATATGGGTTCCAAAAAGGGGTTTTGGCAGAGGGTTAGGGTTCTACCGTTCATTCACTAACCTGATAATACTTTCAAATATAGGTGTGAGGATCAAGTTCAAAAGCTTTATAGTCAAATGTTTCTTATTCAGCTTCCATGGCTTCCAAAACAACACAACAACACACAAGACATACTACAATAATACATGTACATCGTAAATACAGAGTTACTGAAAACTACGGTGGGCATTGTCCAGATGGGCATGTCCCTTGGCTGTACAAAGAGGGTCAATGTCATAACTCCCAAAACGTTATATTTATTGAAGCTCTCCTGTATCACAAGGGAGATGTGTGTGTTTGTGTGTGTTCCCCATTATTTATTTATTTTTTTTATTTTTTTTTGGGGGGGGGGGTCAAGTTGTATGTAGGGGTAATAGGGTAGGAGGGAGGGTGGGTTCATGATATTTCTTTCTTCTTCTTTTTTTTTGGGGGGGGGTGAAAAAATTTCATGAGTTGGAATGTATAGTGTCTGTTGGGTGTGTGAGTGCTGTTTTTAGTCTGTATCTTCTCTGACATCAGTGGGTCCTCTTCTTGCATGAAAAGCAGAAAAAAGTGAGGAAAGCTGAGGAGATGTGCTCCAGGAGGACTTTCTTGGGCTTCTCCTTGGTCCTGCAGGTGTTATCAGCAGCCACTGTGTCTGAAGAGATTACAGAGTTGTCTCCATGTTATAATGTTACTATTGTGTGTTATATGGAGAAAGTGGTGGGAAAAGAAGGCTGAATAGAGAAGCCATTTTGTACAGATACTGTTAATGGCCTCTTACCATTAGGGCCAGAGGGGACCACCATCTTCTTGTGGGGTTTCTGTGAATAAAACAAAAAAAGAAAAGTAATGTAGGCCTATCCTACAGTGGGCTACTGTACATCCAGTTTCCATACTGTACATAAAGGTGCACCTTTATTCTCCTTTCATTACATTTTCAACATCATTCTCTCCATGTTTGAGGTACAATGACAAACTCAAAAGAACAAATCATAGGGAATGAATGCCCTTTACCTTGTTTTTCCTATTTCCCTCCTTCTTTTTCTTGTCTTCTTCACTGTTCTGTTCTTCTTTCGCAGCCTTGTCCTTCACTTTCTTCTTTGGGTGAGAATCAAGTCAGAGAGAGGCAGATATGAGGCAGTGCATCACAATCTAACACTGTGCCACAATGAGACCATAGATACATAAACTTTCTATTCAATAACTTATCTGTCTCCTTAACAATATTGATGTTATATTTAATATATTACATTCTATAATCTATAATCCTTATCCTCTATAATCCTTATTATCTGTCAATTCTTCTTCTCACCTGTGAGGAGGCACTGGGTTCCGTCTTGCATGGGAGACGTTCACCCTACAGGCTGGAGGTGAGACTCCTCTGAGAGAGTCTGGAGAGGGATGGATCAGCGGGGCTGGTGGAACACTCCTCCATAGTGAAGTCCATCGAGTCAGATCTACAGGGCTGTTCCAAGACAATAGAGTTGTCCCTGTCGTTCCTGCTATTGACAGTGGCTGCAGAGAATGACCGTCTTCTCTTTTCTGGAAATAAATAAGGTATTTTATATGGGCAGGTGCAGTAAATATAGTTGTTGATTGTAACTAATATGTTTTTTTTCAAGCTTATTTCTGGAAATATGGAAGTCCCATCCTAGGAGTATAGGACAGGTGCATAAGACGGTGCTCGACCTTGACGTCAGATTTTAGAAAGTGGTTTGTTTGAGGAGGAACAAGAAACAAGCCATTTATAAGTTCATTTTTCAAGAATCAATGCCTGTATATAATTAATTTTAAATTCCAAAAATGAATGAATGAATTTGAACAGACCTTTGATCTGAATTTCAAATTTAGCCCTTCAAAATTTGATGGTCTTTGTGTAGATATTGGTTTCACCATCCAGAAATTACACCACATTTTATGCATAGTCCTCCTATTTCAGGGTACCCAAAAGTAATGGGACAGATTTATCAAATGTCCAAATTAAGCACTCATATTTAGTATTTGGTGGACAAACTTTTGCATACAGTAACTACTTGAAGTCTGCAACCCATTGACCCCACCAGACGCCGAGAATCTTCTCTGGTGATGCTCTGCCAGGCCTGTACTGCTGCCATCTTCGGTTGTTGTTTGTTTTGAGGTCTCTTTGCCTAAAATCTTATCATCAGGAAATGAAATGCATGTTCAATTGGATTTCAATCTGAACCCTAACCCTAACCCTAACCCAGTCAAGACCTTTCCAGTTTTTGGCCCTGAAAAATTCCCTAGTTGCTATGGCAGCCCCTATACCTCAGTGGTTAAAAGGTGTATGTCATTAGGGTTTAAGAACTTAATTGAGGGAGATGAAATGTATATTATTTTAATTTGAAAGTCATCATTTTTTGTGATTTATGTCTACCCACTGACTCACTCACTGACTCACTCACTCACTCAAATAAATATAAGCCAATAAACAGGCTGGTTGGTTAAATGTACCTGTCTTAAAGGGATAGTTCACCCAAATTACACAATTTGTTTGATGGTTCGGTAAAACAGTGGCAAGGAAAAATTGCATTGCTCTCAACTCCCCTCATAATGTTTTTCTGTTATGTATGCTATGTTATCTGTTGAGTGTGGTTAGTGAACTGAGGTATCCATTGAAGGTAACCTGTAGTGAAAAACCAGCCAACCAATCAGAGGGATGGGCAACAGCATAACCACAATGGCGTTTAAAGAGTGAGCTGACCACTAGGGCCCCTAGGGCTTAAAGCGTGATCTGACCACTAGGGCCCCTGGGCCACTCGGCACCTACAGTGTGAGGGTCCCTGGGCCCCTCCACGCTTAAAGCATGAGCTGAACACTAGGGCCCCTGTGACCCGCAGCACTTACAATGTGAGGCCCCTCGGTGCTTAAAGCGTGAGCTGACCACTAGGGCCCCCAGGCCCCTGGGTGCTTACAGTGTGAGTTGACCACTATGAACCCCAGGCCCCAGGGTGCTTACAGTGTGAGTTGACCACTATGAACCCCAGGCCCCAGGGTGCTTACAGTGTATACATCGAGCGTAACACCTGGGCCCCTTGGTACATACAGTGCATGCTTAAAACCAGAGCCTCTCGGAGAGTACAGTGCTATAGAAATACAACTGAGCCACTGGTTGGTACCCTACAATATTCTGTGACATGATACAATATTCAGGACAAGTCAGTTCATTCTGAATAACAGGACAGTTTGAAGGGCGTCACATTATAGCAAGCCGTTTGTTATTTGACTTACCGTAACTAGCTATCCTTTTATTTTAGCCAGCTGCCCATATGATTCAGCTTGTTAACAGAAATTAGTTAGCTAGCTGCCATTTTTGCCAGCTAGCTGTCCTTACAACCAAATTAGCTGCATTAAAAAGCCAACTAGTTAACTAGCTTTCGGACTAAAACTCAGCTGTCTAACTAGTTAGGTGGCACACAACTTAACTAGTTAGTTAGGTGGCATTTGTTCGCGGGTCGTCTGTGTGAAAGGGGTATAAGATAAAAGGGTAGCTAGCTACAGTGGGTTGAATAAATGTTAAAACAACATTACATTTACGGCATTTAGCAGACCAAAGCGACATACAACAATGTCATAGTCATGATGCTTAAATGAAAGCTACTAGCTAGCTAACTAACTATTAGTTCAAAACATGGAGTGCTGTGGCCGTTGGAATAAATACCTCATTGAGAGCTTATTAGCTAGCGGTTTTGAGAAACATTGAAAACGTTTTTTTTTTTTTTTTTTTTAAAGCCAAAAGCTTTGTTCATACACTAACGCATACATAAGAGACCCAATTCATGCTTAAAGATGAAGGAAAACCCCATTCATTTTTTCCACAGACCGTCTGTTTTTAGATCCACGGAATTAGATAACGTTGACATGCACATTGTCGACAACTCATCGATGGGGTGTGGACTATGTGCATAGTCTCTACCAAGTCATGTCACTGACTTATCAGAAACCTTTGTTGGTTGTTCAGCCAATGAAAAAAAAGTTATCTTTTGAATTTCAAGTGTGATAAACCCCGGGGACGGTGGAGCTGCCATGAACTAAGCCAAATAATGAACGAGAATCACAACCAAAGGAATAAGATCTCAATCGGAGTTGTATTGAACTTGAGGGGGAAAGAGTCAATTGTAGCCTTTAGGTATTCCGTAATCCGGGAGAATCGTCGTGGGTCGGGAGCTGGGATCGGTACACGGGCAGATTCTCGTATAGTCCTGCTCGGGTCTTTCAACAGAGTAATCAGATGGTTCGGTACACAGGCGGGTTCTCCTATTCTGTGCAGCTCGACGAGCAGGAAGTCCTAATATGGGCATGGGTTAGCCAGCGTGCTGTCACATATCTGCCCTCTATAATCATACCCCTCCTTAC
The DNA here is from genome assembly GCF_951799395.1 of Argentina silus. NCBI lineage: Eukaryota > Metazoa > Chordata > Actinopteri > Argentiniformes > Argentinidae > Argentina > Argentina silus. The sequence continues at coordinate 22,025,941 of NC_139660.1, read as the reverse complement.
ACCCAGCGGGCTGCCACACAAGCAACATAATTCTCTCACAGATCATGCACAAGTTGGAATACTGGTGCTTCCAAAAGGAAAGCCAAAAAAGAAAAGGAGGCAAGAGAGGCAGTTTTGCTTCAAACTGTTCATTGCCAACTTCTTTCAAAAACCCTCTGATAGTAATTATGATGACAGCAGCACTATTTTCAGCTGTGAGGAAGGAACTAGCACTAGTTCAGTTTCCAGTAATGTTGTTACTCCCCCAGAGCCATCCTTTGAAAGCGATCCCTCAACAGCTAATGGTATACAAGAACCATCATTTCCACCTCAGGATCAGTTGGCCAGTTCACAAGAATCAAATCAGCAACCAAGCCATTCCTGGTGCTATGAGGTCACTGAGCCTGCATTATAGCAAAGCACTTCCAGTGACATTGTTAAGTCAGTGCTTATTGAAAGAGGAGCAGTCCCCTTCCAAAACTGCAGTGAAAAACATCCAGCTTCAGTCTGAGAGAGCCCTTGGTGGAAAGACTAGAAGTTTCAACAACTTGAACTGTATATTGCCAAATGGGCAGAAGGTTTCTAGACAGTGGCTACTGTACTCTCCCTCAACAAGTCACGTGTACTGTTTTGCATGCAAACTGTTCTCCAGCAAGCTTGGTGGCTTTAGTCAGGGGTTTAGTGACTGGAAGCACTCTGAATGAATATGGGAACACGAAAAGAGTGCAGAACACAGATCATGCATGCTTGCTTTACAACAGCGAACAAAGGGCAGTGCTATAGATGCAGATCTCATGCAGCAACTTGACGGGGAACGTAAATACTGGAGAGACATTTTGAAAAGAGTTGTAGCAGTGATCAAGTTATTGGGTGAAAGAGGACTTGCGTTTAGGGGAGATGATGATAAGGGAACGATTTGGGTAAATCCATTTCCTTGGCATCCTAGAATTGCTATCACAATTCTTAGCTGAACATATTAAAAAGTTTGGTAGAAAAGGAAGAGGCACAGTGTCCTATTTGTTATCGACAACATGTGAGGAACTCATTGAGCTAATGGGTCAGAAAACTCGCCAAACAATAGCAGATGCCAAATAATTTTCAATAATTGTTGACTCCACCCCAAACCTGTCACATGTGGACCAATTGGTGTTCATATTCCGGTTTGTTAACAACAGTGGGAATGTGGTGGAGTGATTCCTGGGCTTTGAGCCAATTGAGAGCCACACTGGTAAACGTTTAACAGACGGTGTGACGGTGTTGATGGCGGAGGGCCTTAGATTGGACCTCTCAAACTGTAGAGGTCAGTCATATGACAATGCAAGCAACATGTCAGGAAAATACAATGGGCTACAGAACCACCTGAAACAAAAAAAACCTCTGATAGAGTATGTGCCTTGTGCAGCGCATTCACTTATCTTAATTGGTGTTAACACCTTAGACGGCAGTAACCCAGAGGCTGACGCGTTTTTTAACATGTTGCTGTCACTGTACACATTTTGCTCTTCATCCACACACAGATGGGGGAAAGTCTTTTGGAAGACAGATGTCAGACTAACTTTAAAATCGCTGTTCAGTACTCGGTGGAGCACTGTGGAGAAATTACACCCACATTAGAGAGGCCTTCAGTGTTATGTGCAATGATGATAATGAGAAAAGTGATACTCGAATTGAGGCCGCTGGACTATGTGCTGAATTGGACACCATGGAGATGGTGTTCATGGCACATTTCTGGGATGCCATACTTGACCGGTTCCACGCTACAAGCATGCACCTACAGAAAAGTGACATTGACATCTCTGTAGCAGCACAACTTTGTCTTCGTTGAGGGATTTTGTGGACAGCGAGACTAGTTTGAGGCTTTTGAAATGGCAGCCTTAACTGTGACAGGTGTCTCTCAGTCATATAACGATCTTCAACGCAAGAGGATACGCAAAACATTTGCAGATGAGAGCTCAGAGCCAGGTGTGACAGGTGTGAGTTTGTATGTAGTGTAGTGGAGGTGATATGGAGTCATGCTCTCATGATGAGGTAGCCCTGCCTGCCTGAGAAATGTAAACTTAAGGGCTGCCCTTTCGTCTTGGTCTAACGATAGACGCTTGGGTCACATAAGCCTGAAGGAGGAAGAGAAACTAGAGATGGAATACCATACATTTACACACTGGCTATGTTCCAAACTGCGTTTGTGCGCTCTATCTAAAGGCAGGTGCAGTAAATATAGTTGTTGATAGTAACTAATATGGTGTGTTTTCGAGCAGTCTCTCTCTCCACTCTTCTCAGCGAATGGCTTGAGTGAGTGCAGTGAGGGTGCGGCTGATAGACATTAACAGTCGCCTGGTTAAAGCAAAGGCCTTTTAAACGGTTCGGGTTTGTGGGTTTGATTCCACTGAACCTGTGCTGGGAAAGGGAAAAGGGTAAATACTTACCTGGTATCATTGCTTTCCTCCCATATCTGCCAAGACCAACTCCCACAGTTTATAACTGCAGCACTGAGTGAGCATCATACACTTGTAGAAATAAGGGTTCTCATTCAATAACCTGATAACACTTTCAAATATAGGTGTGAGGATCAAGTTTAGAAGCTTTGTAGTCAAATGTTTCTTATTCAGCTTCCAAGACAACACAACAACACACAAGATATACTAGAATAAATAAATGTACATTGTAAAATGAGTTACTGAAAACTACGGTGGGCATTGTCCAGATGTCCCTTGGCTGTACAAAGAGGGGCAATGTCATACCTCCCAAAACGTTATATTTATTGAGGCGTGAAAAAATGTCATGAGTTGGAATGTATAGTGTCTGTTGGGTGTGTGAGTGCTGTTTTTAGTCTGTGTCTCCTCTGACATCAGTTGGTCCTCTTCTTGCATGAAAAGCAGAAAAAAGTGAGGAAAGCTGAGGAGATGCGCTCCAGGAGGGCTTTCTTGGGCTTCTCCTTGGTCCTGCAGGCGTTATCAGCAGCCACTGTGTCTGAAGAGAATACAGAGAACAGGATGTGACATCATATAACTGTGTCTCCATCCTGTAATGGTACTATTGTATGTAATATGGAGAAAGTGGTGGGAAAAGAAGCCATTTTGTATAGATACTGTTCATGGACTCTTACCATTAGGGCCAGAGGGGACCACCATCTTCTTGTGGGGTTTCTGTGAATAAAACAAAGTTTACATACATACTGTATGCACCTTTATTCTCCTTTCATTACATTTTCAACATTATTCTCTCCATGTTTGAGGTACAATGATGGACTCAAAAGAACAAATCATAGGGAATGAATGCCCTTTACCTTGTTTTTCCTATTTCCCTCCTTTTTCTTCTCTTCTTCACTGTTCTGTTCTTCTTTCGCAGCCTTGTCCTTCACTTTCTTCTTTTGGTGAGAATCAAGTCAGACAGAGGCAGATATGAGGCAGTGCATCACAATCTAACACTGCCACAATGAGGCCATAGATACATAAAGTTTCTATTCAATAACTTATCTGTCTCCTTAACAATATTGATATTATATTTACTAATATATATATATATATATATATATATATATATATATTATATATATAATGTTATATATATTATATATATATATAACATTCTATAATCCTTATTATCTGTCAATTCTTCTTCTTACCTGTGAGGAGGCACTGGGTTCCGTCTTGCATGGGAGACGTTCACCCTCCAGGCTGGAGGTGAGACTCCTCTGAGAGAGTCTGGAGAGGGATGGGTCAGTGGGGCTGGTGGAACACTCCTCCATAGTGAAGTCCATCGAGTCAGATCCACAGGGCCGCTCCAAGCCAGAAGAGTAGTTACGAGTCTTGTTGCTCTTCTTGTCTGACACGGAGGAGCGTGAGCGTCTGCTAGCGGAGTCAACAGTCACGCTGCACCTCTCGTCACTCTTGGTGGTGGCAGAGGACAGTGAGGGCGGAGGACATTGAGCATCAACAGAGTCCACGGTGACACTGTGCGCATGGACGGCCTGGAAGTATGCCTTAGAGATCGTCAGATCGCTGTCCTCCTCCTCTTCACCATCTTGGCACTCGCAGACACCGGTCATGGTAGCAGAGCTGCTCACAGACAGGGTGTCTTCCTGTTGTGTGGCTTCTGCTTCCAGAGTCTTGTCGCCATCTGTTTCCTCATCCGGGCAGGGTTTGACCCCCAGGGGCTCAGCAGAAGACCCCCATGATGCCTGGGCTGAAGAGGAAGATTCTGGAGATGAGGAGGAGGCAGTCTGGGATGAGGAGGAAGGTTCTGGGGATGAGGAGGAGGCAGTCTGGGATGAGGAGGAAGTTACAGGGAATGAGGAGCTGGAGATTCCCTCATGCTGGGTTGGGAGTTGGTCAAGTAGAGAGACGGAACTCCCTGCTCGCTCTGCCTCACCAGTGACCTGAGATGAGAAGCGAACAGCCTCCTTGGCCCCAGAATCCAATCCTAACAAAACAAAGTTGAAATGATCCACGTTTGGTATACAATGGGAATTCTGTTGATGAATTTGGGGCATTTGGACCTGATGTCCTTTGAAATGCACATTAAAAAAAGAATTGCATGACTTAAATATAAATAACACTTAAGAAATAAGGACTCTTCCTTTGTTCATTTGGCCTACAATGGGAATTTATGAGAATTTAAGGACCATATTTGGAAACATTGAGACCTGATTCAGCAGTGAGTTGTTCCTTATCGTACCTATATAATAGCGGAACCTACACCTCTATTACGATGCAATTACAAAGCAATGAGTAATGTACCACAGCATGTTAATACAATTAAAGTAATGACAATGTTGTTACACATGTCAATTCACACTCTATCGTAGCAAACACAATATGAAATGTGGTTCGTGATTCAAATCTGAGGGGGTAAATATAAAGTTTTAATCATTCCACTTTGTAATATGTAGAAGAGCTTATGAATGTACCTTTGTTGACAATAGCTCTGGCCGTGTCATCATTGTCGCAGTTCTTGCGGAGGATGTCTCCCACCTTGGTGGTCAGAACCTCACAGATGGCCCCTAGTGCAGACCTCTGGTCCTGGTTGATGGAGGACGAGGACTGTGTGCCAAGAGCGCCCCACATTGGGCCTGGAGTCACCCCACGAGAACAGGTGGAGTCACTGTCCCATGTCTCATCACTTGATAATGTGGAAGCCCAATCCTGCCTCCACATCCAATTGAAATTGTCATTGAGCCTGGCCTCTTCATCTGGTGGGGTGTTGGGCATGCCCAGAAAGTTCTCAGTAAGGTTCTTGATGGCCCGCTGTATAAAAGTATACAGCAGGTCAGTGAAGACCTCCGTGGGCAGTGTGCGATTGGCAGTCATCTTTTTTAGGATGGGCTCAGACTTGCACCGTCTGGCCGTGGACACCCTGCCCATTCTGGTGTCCAGGAGCAGCTGATAAACCCTACAGATCAGCTCCTTTGAAAAGAAATGTACTCGCCCCCGGAAAATCCTGTTGCGTAGCCTTTGGGAGGCCAAGATCATTCCAAGGGGCATAGAACCAACGTCAGACCAAAAGGAGTCGTCTTCATCCTCTTCGCCTGAACATTCACGAATTGCATCCATCCTTACAATCGCGTCAAACATATTGTGAGGACTAAGGTGAAGATGTTGCCTCATGGCAGTGCTGGTACCACTCTCACTGCTACTAGTGCTCACCTCCACTGGCCTCTTCCCCTGCTCGACAAAGACAGGAAGGGAGCCCTCGCTGAGAGCACTCATAACCAGCTCAGTCTGGCTCCTGTTGGACGGGAGTGGGGCGCTATGAGACAGAATCCTTCTCATGCCCTTAAGCTCTACGATCACATTACCCATCAGGCTCTGGCTGAGGCAGTCCACCAGCAGGGGGAAGCTCCCTCCACTGGGGTCGAACATCTCGGCCACATCCTGCTCTCCAATCACCTCCCGGGCTGTATTGTAGTTCCCCAGGATGACTTGGACTATGTTGCACGCAATATTTATTTTCTTTACCAGGGACTCTTCAGAGTCACTGGTCTTGTCCTGGGAGCCGCCTGCTGTCTGGTCTGTGTGTGGTAGTAGGCCACAGCTCTAGCCTATCATCCATGGACAGGACACTGCTGGCCTGGAAGAGAGCATGCTCAATGATGGCCTCTGAGATTGCCTCTTCAAGGGTGGTCCGGAGTGGCGACACAAAGAGGTGGGACCGCCCCTCTGAGGCTGCCGTAGATCCAGATGTAGCTGAACTACAGTCCTCCTCATTCTGAAGCGGCAGATGGCTCATCCTTTCATCCAGGCTGTTGAAGTGTGACTTCATAGTGGTCATCACGCCAAAGGCCGACCCATTGTGGTCCATCATCCACCTGTCAGATCCACTACTGTCAGAGCTCCGGCCGGAGCTCCCACTGTCCAACTTGTCCCCAGGAGACGCCGTGGAGCTTAGTGGAGCATCGGTGTCCTCCTCCATACTCTCCAGGATGAAGCCTGTCATCTTCCTGGCTGCCATCTTCTCCCTTGGAAAGGTCACCATCGTGGCAGAACGAGCCAGGTCCTCCCACACCACTTCCTCTGCCTCACGACATAGTTGCATAGCTGCCACCTCCAATGTGTTGGACCCACCTGATGATGGTGATCGGGTCCCACTACCACTGTCACTATCCAACAAGCTCTGGATCTTCTCCTTCGCATCCTCACATGCGTCCCTGAACTTTTCAGAGGAGATTCTGGAGATCCTTAGCTCGGAGAGACAGGATCCTGGGTGGTCGTCCTCCGCCCTCACCATCATTCCCCCCATCACGTCCTCCAAGACGGAGGAGTAGAGGTTATCCACCTGTTGAATTGCTGGGGAGAATGGTTCTGTCTTGTCACTCTCTACTTTCAGTAAAATCAGCGCCACAGCCATGGATGCTACGTGACGATCCTCCTCCTCGGTCGGATTTTCAGAAGGGTGAATAGGGGGCTGCCCACCCACGAGCCTGCACCTGGGCTCGGAGCTCTGCCTCAGCAGTGGGTGAAACTTCTCTGAAATCATCCGGAGAACCCCCTGTGGAACCTGGGCCTTACCTGACCACAGGGTGGAATGTTCTGACCCTGAGCTGCCCCTTCCAAGCCCAGGAGGGGTGAAACACACTATTGATGAACTTCCTGCAGAGACAGCAGACAGCGAGTCGACATCACTCCCCACCTCTGTGGTAAAGGGGTTAACTGGAGATGGAGTGGATGGAGTGGAATATGCACAGAACATAATCAGATATCACACTGTAACCACAGCAACAATGATACAGCATGGCCTCCTATCAACATAACATCATGTCTGGAATAAGAGGTAATGACTGACTACGTCACCGACACCCACCTGTAGTCTCCTCAGAGGTAACTGACACTGAAAGGGTCGGAGAAGAACTCAGATTGACACTGATTGGTGGAAGAACTCCTACAGGAAGAAGAGAGTCACGTTGTGATTGGTGGATCCTTCAAGGAAATTACATTTTTCAGAATGCTATCAGTGAACATAACACTTGATATCTTGTTCAATACTCACGATAACTGGTTTTGGAAGATGGATGGGATACAGCCATTGCACCAGTGACCTGGGATGAAGAGTAACTTGTATTGAATACACAAATAACGGGATAGTATGGTTCAAATCACAGAGCTTCCTTACTGGGAAACACAATAATGGGGTTTCCCTACAAATCAAGGATAACAATAGGGGGGCTACTTGGGTGACTACACCATGGATTACAACTGAACATTTAAATAAAGCTATTCTAGAAGGGAGAAGATGGGGGTGGGGGTTACTTACTAGTCTTCCTGGCCCTGCACGTTCCCGCTCGTCCAGCTTTGAGCCGACTCCAGCGGTCCATTGCCCTCGTCTGGCTTTAATTGCATCCTCAGCAGCCTTGGTCTCTCTAGCTGCTCTAGCTGCCTTGGCTTTGCGGCTGAGTTTGGGGCCAGTTGGAGGCTTCGGCACCAGGCCCTGGGACAACAACAATGAGTGAAAATGATATCACCATAGAAACAGACTCATCTACGACAGCTAATGACACTGAATCTAAAATGAAACCCTCCTTCAGCTAATAGTAGCCTACTCCAAGGAACGTGATAAAAACCTGGCATTTTGAAGTTTCTGGACCCATCAGAATGGATTTGCTCCCAGAGGAAGGGAACATAAATACCTATATTGTATGTTTAATTTTGAAGCTAACCAATCTGTTTGCTCTACCTTCAAAGGGTTATCCTCCATAGCGGGTAGAGGTCTGTCATTGACCACCAGAGCAGGAAGACACTGTCCAGTGTTTAGGGGACAGGCAAGTTCTGGCTCCTGGGGAGTACGCAGGGTTCTAGCCTGATGTAGAATAAAACAATCATTAATCAGGGTAATTCGGATATAATCGCGATTTTGAGCTACTGAATTATACACAATAATTATGACAGTTTGATCCCTAACATTCGTATAAATGCATATTGTATACAAAGCTTTATTTGCGCCATATCAAACCAACAGAGATATGGGCTAGGCTACAACAAGAAAAAAAAAATCCACGTTACATTTGTAGGCTTACTTTGAGCTTGGGTCTCCGCAGTTTTTTTGGTTTTGTTATGTCAAGTCCAATTTGGTTATGTCAAGTCCATACTGAGTTCTCCTGGCGTACTTGGGAGGTCTGAATAACATGGTGCCCAGCCTACCATCCCATACTTTCCTTTCCCGGTGATCATTGCAATTTGCACACAAGAGGTAGAAGAAGAGACATTTTGATTTTTTTCTTCACATTAACTGTGGTGTGTGTACAAATTTAAGTGAGAAACATTTTTTAATTAGATATTTGATGGTAATTATTCAAAATTATATGTATGCATAATTCCAGAGGTTATGTGTGTGTATACATTATGTTTTTTAAAATACATATTGACTAAGCTAGCTAGCAATCTATCTAGCAAACAGTAAGTTAAATGAACTGACATTCGGGAGTACGCAGACCACGCCTCAACTAACCTGAGCTCCACCCCTAACCAATTACCTTCAATAATATATGACTATATGACCTTCAATGCATATACACTCATCGGGTACTTTATTAGGAACACCTGTACACCTTCTAATATAATAATATACACCATTTAGCTGATGCCTTGGCATTGTTAATGCCATGCTCTACCAACTGAGCCACAGAGGACCACAAATACCATGCGCCCTGTGAGGTGCCCCCACCTTCTCATGGTAAAGGTGGTGTAATGGTGTGGGGAATGTTTTCTTGGCACATTTTGGGCCCGTTAATACTAATCAATCATCGCTTGAATGCCACAGCCTATTTGAGAATTGTTGCTGACCATGTGCATCCCTTGGCCACAACTGACCCATCTTCTAATGGCTACTTCCAGCATGATAATGCACCATGTCACAAAGCAAAAGTCACAAACTGAGTTCAGTGTTCTTCAGTGGCCTTCCCAGTCTGATCTGAATCTGATCTGAATCCAATAGAACACCTTTGGGATGTTGTAGAATGGGAGATTCACAGCTTGAAAGTGCACCTGAAAAATCGGCAGGAATTGTGTGATGCAATCATTTCATCATGGACCAGAATCTCAAAGGAATGTTTCCAACATCTTGTGGAATCAATGGCACGACGAATTGAGGCCCTACCCAGTGAGGCACGACGAAGGGAGGCCCTACCCAGTGTTAATATAGTGTCCCTAATAAAGTGCGCAGTGAGTGTATAGTCACCTGATTTACCTATGAGTTCAGTCACCTGTGAGTTTTGCTAAATTGCTCTGACTATACACTGTAGTACTCATCTGCTATGTTTCATCTTGTTTGTTTTGCTAGCCAGATACCTTGAATTGTTTGTACAGTATATAGAGAAAATGCTCATATTTCACAGCACAGTACATACTATATTTGATGATACTAGCCATTATGATTGATGTTGCCTGCATGAGAGGCTCAAGGAAAATGTCTTCATGGCAAATATATATACTTTTAAAATGTATCATAATTGGGGTAAACATAACGTCTATGAAAACCATCTCTGCAAAATGAGCATATCATTTCACCCAACTTCAAAGCTGTTGTCCAGAAAGAATAAAAAGAGAAATCTGCAGACTATCATTTTATCTTAAGAATATTTAAGTGAGATGGGACTCATTTGTGAAATCACAGAAAGCAAAGGCAATAGTCAAAGCACAGTCAAGCATCACAAAATTCCACAGTAACGTGACTCGTGTGATCACCTGAGAGTCATCAATCGATGCAGGTGTTATTTACGCAGGTGTTATTTATGCTATTTCCTGGAATTCATTTCAATTAACTAATCTTCGTCCTTTGAATAGAATGTTATATCAGACTCATTGACCACATGGATGAAAATAGTAGATGTATCCAAACACAGACAAACATTCATCGCATCTAATACTTTTAACTGATCATACAAGAACATATCATATCATATCAGGGCTTACTGTTAGGAAATCAACCGTAACCCTAACCCTAACCCTAACCCTAACCCTAACCCTAACCTAAGAATCTAAACTGATCAAATCTGATCTAACCGGTTTGTGCTGGGTACAGTGATCTGGTAAATAGATCAGTGGCTGGGTTTGCTTACATGCTACAGTATGTACAGTACTCTTTCCTTGTTGTTGTTACACTCTATTGAACAGTTCAGCAGTCAATGCTTCTTCTTCTAAAAAAAAAACCAATTCATTTTTCCTTCATGGACCAACTAACGAATCACACCATCATGAATAATGAATGCCTAATCTATTTTCTGTTTCCAGTTTATCATTTAGCTACAACCACATTTAAGACATTTGATATATTCAAATTATATTTTCACATTGCAACAATACATCAGGCTTATCTAATTGTCTGTGCCAATCCTACTGTGATCGGCAACAAATATGATTCAGCTCTCAAATCAATTCTTTCAGATACAACATACATTTTATACAAATGACACTTCAGTGTTAAGAACAAGTATGATTGTCTGATTTAATCAGCTGCCAGTCCATGATTAGGGCTATTTAGTTTTTCATATAATATATAATATAATAATATATGCCATTTAGCTAATGCTTTTATCCAAAGCGACTTACATTGCAGTGAGTGCATATATTTTTCAGTATATATGATCCCAGCGGGAATATAATCATGTCATTATCTGTAAAACGTATCCTCTGTTGCCATCACCCTTCTTTCTGGTTGTTGTCAACTTCCTAGAGCTTTGCAAATGGTTGTGAGAATTAATCTTCCAGAAAGCCTCAGATTGCACATTAAGCCAGCTTTCTCTCCTAGACACAAGTTTAGCTCAGTGTTGAAATCCTACAGTATTTGGCTGTCTGCCATTTTATCCCTTTTCATTTTGTATAAGGTAGACTATTTTGTACGTAATGCAAACATTCGTGCTTGCTACTAAACCTCCCTGACCATGTGTATGTGATTAGGATGACCTGAAGATGGACCACATGAAGAGGATAAGTCAAAAACAACTGTCTCCCTCTCAGCTTCTCCAGACTCATCTCTGCTGTGATGTGAGTATACTCCTTAGTAATCATCTCTGTTGTCATGTGACTATACTCCATAGTAACCATCAATGTTGTAAAAATGGGATTCTAAGAGTTGTATCTCCAATGTCATCACATAGTGTGTAACCCTAATCCTAACCCTATTATTATTGATTGTATTTAGTACTTACTGCCTTATAGTAACGCCTTTGGAACTCTCTTCCTGACAATCTAAGGGCTGTTCAGACTGTTGGGGCTTTTAAAGCAGGCCTTAAGACCCATCTTTATCAGCTGGCCTACCCTTCCTCCTAGACTGCTGCCTTTATGATATGGTTATATATATTTGTTTAGCTTTTTTATTTTAATTGCTTATTTTATGTACTTTGAGACTATTCTTGTATAATGAGATTTGCTTTATCAATACAATACATTATTATGACTATGATTGTTATTTTATTATTATTATTATTATTATTATTATTATTATTATTGTTATTATTGTACTTTGCCTTATTGCCGATTGTGTTTGTTGTTATTATTCTCTTTTATTCCTATCCTTTATTTAAACTACACTGTTGAGAGGCTGCTCGTCTCAAGCATGATTTGATTTGATTTGATTTGATTTGATTTGATTTGATTTGATTTGATTTGATTTGATTTGATTTGATTTGATTTGACCCTCTCCTCGGATACTTTAATTGGAACGCTTGTGTGAACAAACTTACAATAATATATGCCATTTAGCTGACGCTTTTATCCAAAGCGACTTACATTGCAGTGAGTGCATACATTTTTTAGTATATATGGTCCCAGCAGGAATATTAAATGGCATATATTATCAAACTTGATATGATCAAAGTTGATATATGCAGATTCAAAACATATGTACGCTCGTGTTGCACTCTTGTTGAGTCCATACAGCAGAAAAGTTGTTCCAACTGTGCTCTTATGAGTTTTCAAAGTACAGCCGATTGCTAAAGTCAACTTACAGTAGCTTATTTAAATTGCCTAGACCTGACTTGCAGTTTTCAATGGGGTTTTACCAGCCAATCCCATATCGTCGAGAATACTTAGTAAGTATTTCCACTATTCACGCGCCACTTTTCATATCATAATATGAAAACGTGACATCATTCGATTGGCCAGAACTAGTATATAATTTGTATCTTATTTGACGCATTATATAAGCCTTAATTGACTTGTATGATTTAAGACGCGGTAAGACCTCTACGGCGTTCCATACAAATGGAGAAGCTTTACAAATATGTAACAATGGGTTTTAACATCACAGATGAATAGTGTTTCCAAACTTTCATTATTCTATCCAAAGATGTTCTATCGGTATGATTCTATGAATAAGTAGTTCTACTGTGTGCGGCCTGTGCAATATTGGAAAGTATTGGTTTTGGTTTAGAAAATAATTGGTATGGAGACTGACTTGAATATTTCAAAGACCAGCGTTGCTGGTAAGCTATGTTTTACTCTCCCTTTTTCTGATAATTACATTAACAAGCAGATTACATATTCCAGCTCTATGAATCTTTATGAATATATTGTCTTGAAGTATGCTGTTGCATGGTGTGCAGACTGACACTTGAGTCAAGTTTAATGTATGTTAATGAATTGTAAATATACTTGCTGTTCATCAATACGGTGTTTGATGTTGAAATGGACACTTTACGTTCTGGTAACTTTTAGCCCCACAGGTCCCATTTCCTGCGTTCACTTTGCGTTCTGGCACCTCCGGATTTACGCACTGACCCAAAATGTCTTAACTCCACCCAACCGGGTGCCTGCGTTCAAAACAAGTTTTATATGTTTAAAAAACAAAACATTTTGCCTTTTGAATAGATTGATGGACAGATAGTCTGTTTAATGCCACTGGTATTAGCCTCCGCGTTGATCTGTCTGTGTGTGCGTATTGTTTATCAGCAGGAGACTGGACTTGCAACTATAATAGATAGTCCCATTCTAGGACCACCATATAGGACCGTGCGTGCCCTTCTATCTACATAAAGTTGTAATCATTATGTTCCTGTTTTAATCATTATTTTTAGTAGATACAACGATCAGTCCACATGAGCAAGGGAAATGTTAGAGGTTATCTCCCGCAATTTCTGGGCCAATTTGCGCTGTTTTGAGCCCAAATGAAACGGGCTGCTGGGACTGGTCTACTTGAGAATTTGTGAAATCATATTTAGATGACCTCACAGGCATAATAATATCTTATCCTTCTAAGCAAACAAAACATATAACAGGTGCATAAGACGGTGCTCGACCTTGACGCCAGATTCTAGAAAGTGCTTTGTTTGCAGGGAACGCTTTTTATTATATATTCCTGATCGCCATTTAGCGCTATTTTAAAGCTCAAGTCTACATAAGCCTACTACTGGAACTTTAAATGGGAAATCTGGGATTCAAACAAAAACAAAGCGGTCTCCCCAACACTTTTTAACAGCTGAGGGATGGGGCTGGAGAAATGTAACCATAAATGTTAAACCATGTAAAATATAACCATAGTATGAGCTATAGATGCAAGGACTGACCATTCATGAGATCAAAAATGATAGTTTTAACAATGTTTTGAAGCTATAAAGTGTTTGTTTACAATTATGTTGTTTACAAACAATAGAGTGAAACAAGGTTATATCTTGGGTTCTAATGGGGAAAGACAGTTGAACTAAGCTTAAGGGACATTTTGTTTGTTTATATATTCTTCAAGAATCATTGGCTATATATACTGTACTCAATTTAAAATGACAGTAAAACGTATTTTAGTAGCCCGGGCATTTAGACCACCCAATATTGGAGACAATATGTTGTGTTTTGTGTTTCCTTCTGTTTCTCCCTTATCCTATCATTCTACATTCAGCAATTGGCCATTCATCCCCGTCACCACTCATCTGTTCCTGTCCAATAAGAGGGCTGTCTTACCTTCGAGAGTTGACCCGTTTCTTTGTAGTCGAGTGTTAGCTGTCGACTCGCTGTTCCATTGTTTGTTCGAATCACCTTCGTATTATAGTCTGCATCGTGTTTTCTTTTGTTAGGTTGTAGTCAGTGGTTGTTTAAGTCATTGTTTACTTATTCTTTTTCCTGGTCCTCATCTTGTTTACTCATAGTTTGTCTCTTTGTTATTTGTAAGCCATAGGGGTAAGGTGAATAGGTAAGAGACCCATGGGTTTACATTTCCGTCACGTAGGCTTACCTCTGTTACAATTCACCAGGGTAGGAGTGGGTGCCTCCCTCTGTATGTATTAGTCTAGTGTAGCATAGCATTATAGCATAGCCTTGATAGTATAGCCTACTATTGCACTAGTTTAGGGGATCGCTTTTGTTTATGATTTCTTTGCTTTGGCACCGCTCGTAGTTCCGTTTTCCCCTTGGCATGTGTCTTGTGTTTGTGTTTGCCCTGAGCAAATAAATACTTGCAATTTAGTTGGATTGTGGCCTGTTTAATTCCTACAACAAGTTTGGTGTGCTCCTTTTTGTTGCGACTCCTCTACATCCCCTAGACGTAGACGAGTTTTGATCTAGAGTCTTAACAGTTGCGTTCATATGTTCACATGTTCAAAAAAGGATGAGGAAGTGAGACTGAAATGAAGAGGAAGCCAATGAGGAAGCATAAGGAGATGAAGAGAGACATGCAGACATGTGAAGACATTGAGAAGATGCAACAGGAGATAAAAAAGACTTCAAGATAAGGAGAAGAAAGGGGAGGAGAGGACACAGAGAGTGATAGAGAGACTAGACATAGTGGAGAGAGAGAGAATAATGAGTTGCAGAGGCAAGTAAACACACTTGAAGATCTGTTGAGGCCAATGGAAAGAGAAAGAGTGGAAAAGCAGGAGGAATCTGAAAGTCAGAGAAAGATGGAGGGAAGAAGGGATGAAGAATTGTTGGGGCGCTTAGTGGCGTAGCACCCTAATGCGCTTACCACATAATCGCAAGGTTCCTGGTTTGATTCCGACCCTCAACCTATCTTGCATGTCATCCCTCCTCTCTCTCCCATCCTTCCTGTCAATCTCTACTGTCTCTATCCCAATGAAGCAGAAATGAGGAAGAAAGACAGAGAGAATCTGACAGAGGGAAAGAGACTAAGAGACAGACAGAAGTTAAGATGGAGAGAAAGGAGGTGGAGCAAAAGATGGACGCAAAACAAATGATGGACAAAGAGAAAAGAGAGTTGCCTATCAGAAGACAAAGAGAAATATCTGTTGCAGAAAAGATGGGCTGGATGGTGGACTTGTTTGCAGGTGATGAAAAGAAGGTTCCGAATTATGTGGAAAAACAGAATGAAAAGAAAAGACAGAGGGTGACAACCCATGCAGAGGCAGAGAATCATATGGAGAAGGAAAAAGAGGGAGGACAGACAGAGTCTGACAGAAAGAAAGATTCAGAGAGAGAGAGAGTGAACCAGGGAAAGAAGTTGAGATCAAGAGGAAGTGGAAGGAGCAAAATAGAAAAGTGGAAGTAAAGGATATAATCAATGAAGGGAGAGGAGAGATGAATGTGGAACATAAACCACAGTTGTGTATTAATGGACAGAAACATCCAGAAGAAAAAAAGGGGTAGATAGATATCTTGTCTGCAGAGGATGAAGAGAAGAGACAGAAAGAGGTTGAAAGACGCAATGAGAGAATAAGACAGAGACATAAACTGACAGTGAGGGACATTATCCAGATGCAGGAGGAGAAACAGGTGGAGAGGCCGAAGGAGGAGGGACAAAGAGAGATGCATAGAAAGACCGCTTCCGAGATTCAAGGAGAACTAGGAAAGGAAAAGAAGATGCGGAGGAAGAGAGAGGAGGAGGACACGAGGCAGGAAGGAACACAACAGATTGAACAAGAAAAAAATGAGATGGAGAGAGATAATGGACAGTTGCCTGCTGGAAGACAGAGAAATCAAACAGCCAAGAAGGCTTGGATAATGGACTTGATTGCAGATGATACAGAGAAGACAGTCACACTGAGACAATAAGGCAGAGACAGTGAAAGATGCTATCCAGAAAGCGTCAGAGAGAAAAAGTACTTCAGAGACAAAAATGGACTTTCAATACAGTAGAGCAAGCAAAATGGATGTCAAAAGAGAGAGAATACTAGAGGGAGACAGGGGGAAGCAACACACTGGAATTGAGATGCAGAAACAGATCAAGAGAGAGGAGGAAAGACAGAGGGAATTTCAGAAGCATTTAGAAAGAGAAACAGAAAAAGAATTTGAGATAGAGTGGAAGAAATCTGTAACAATGCAAATAGAAGAGGAGAAGACAGTCCCCAAAAAACTGGCGGAGAAAGAGAAAGGAGAGATCAGGAAAGAAAGACAGTTGAAGAGAAAGATAAGCCAGAGAAAGGAGGAAAAACAGAAGGAGATGGAAAAGGGAGGTAAAACAAAGAGAGATTGATAGATTGAAAAGAGATAGAAAATTAGAAAACGAAAAGGAGAGAAAGATAGAGGAGACCTGACAAAATGATGAGGAGGAGAGGAAGAAGGCTTCAAAACAACGGATGGTTGAAGACATGAGAGAAATTGAAAGAGAGAGTAGAAAGAAATTAGAGCAAGCGAGAGAAAAGGGGAAAGAGAAGGAAAGTGAAGAGGAGGAAAAACAGAGAGAGGAGGGGCGCAAGGAAGCTGAAAAACATATAGAAGAAAAGAAAAGAGAGGTGGATAAAGAAAAACTAAAACAGTTAAAGAGATTGAGAAGCCAGAGAGAGGAGGAGAAACAGAAAGAGAGGGGAAATGAGGTAACACACAGAGAGACAAGACAAAATGAGGAGGAGGAGGAGAAGAAGAAGGCTGCAAACAACGGATGGTCGGAGAATGGAGAGAAATTGAAAGAGAGAGGAGAAGAAAGTTAGAGCAAGTGAGAATCCAGACAGAAAAACAGAAAGAGAAGGAAGAGGAAGAAAAACAAAAAGAGATTGCTAGAACAAAAAAGCAGAGAGAGGAGGAACAAGAAGTGGAGAGGAAGAGAGAGAATGCAAAACAGAGGAGGAAAAGAAGAAAGCCAAAAAGCAGAGGGAGCAAGAAAAGCAAAGACAGTTAGAGAGAGAGAGAATGCAGAGAGAGGAGGAGAAACAGAAAAGGGAGAAAATACAGAAAGAGAAACAACAAAAACACATTGAGAGGAGGAGAGAGGAGGCAAAACTAAGGGAGGAGGAGGAGAAGAGGGAGGTTGCTAAACAGCAGAAGAAAGAGAGAAAAGAGCTAGAAAAAGAGAGAGAGAGAATCCAGAAAGAGGAGGAGCAACAGAGTGCACTGGTGATACAGTTGGAAGGGCAAGACAAATGGAGGATGAAAAAAAGAAAACACGAGAGAAAGAGAGAGATGAAAAACAGAATGACATGCAGGCACATAAGGGGAGTCCCATTGAGGAGAAAGACAAGAGCATCCGGAGAAGAGCTTTCAACTGGGCTAACAGAAGATGAAGGAGCGCAACATCCGGAAGATCAAGAGGACCTTCAAGAGAGAGAAGGAGGAGGGGCATGAGCTGTACATCAACGGTAAGGCCAGACAATGAGCAATTTCTCTGAAACAAGTCAGTTACTGTAAATGTTTTGTTAGATACAGTATGTATAGCTTAATGTTCTGTTCTATTCTAAACATAGTACCATATATGGATATTTGTCCTCTTCTCTGTCAGGCGCCATGGCTGGGGGCGTTGCCTCAATAGCCACACACACACTGTGCACCCGTGCCCAGCGAGATCAGGAGAAGAGGGAGGAGCTCTTAGAGACGGAGAAGAAGAGGCAGAAGGCAGAGGAGCGCTGGAATAAGTTCCAGGAGGAAAAAGCCCAGGAGAAAGGTGTCAAGAGGCAGAAGGAGAAGGAGCATTATGAGAAGTGGGCTGCTAAGAAGAGAGAGCAGAGGCTTGAAGGGATGGCAGGTGGGGAATATTTTGCAGAGGATATTCAGGAGGACCCAGAGGCGGCCATGTTTCCAAAGCGGAAGATGACAGAAAAGAAGGTTAAGGTGATGAGACCTTAAGCTTTTTTTTTCTAAGAGTGTATCCCCCCACACTCTCTACCCCTCACTCACCAACCATCCCATTGAACCCACACTCACACACTACCCAATTAACCCCACACTCAAACACTACACCATTAACCCCACCTACCCCATTAACCCCACACTCACACACTACCCCATTAACCCCACCTACCCCAGTAACCCCACACTCACACACTACCCAATTAACCCCACACTCAAACACTACCCCATTAACCCCACCTACCCCATTAACCACACACTCACACACTACCCCATTAACCCCACACTCACACACTACCCCATTAACCCCACACTCACACACTACCCCATTAACCACACACTCAAACACTACCCCATTAACCACACACTCAGTGTGTGACTGCTCACTCACCAACCACCCCAGTACACCCCAGACTCTATACCCCACTAAAACTACACCATATGATATTATATAATGTCATATGATCCCATTCATATGAGAGTTTGAACCCATCAAGAAAATGTAGCCTGTATGCTGCAGACCTGGTGCTTAATAAAAAAAAACTTACTCTCATTCTTGTTTTTTAAATTTTGTCACAAAAAAACAAATGGCAAAAACGTACACAGACCGAAATTAAACTCTGCATTATGCTTCCTCTACACAGTTTTATTAAAGAGCCAATCTGGGATTCTGTTGTGTATTGCACTTTCACAACATGCATCAAATGAACACCGGAGTAAAGTTAACAAAAGTCTTTACTGGATTTTTCTATGAGCATGTTACATTACATTCGTTACTCTGCCGACGGTCAACTGCTCTAGCTTACTGTATCAATGCGCCGCTCAGTACTACCTCAAAGGTACATGCGCATAACATAAAAGTAGTCCCATCAACTTTAACTATGAACATAACAGATTCTAACAACAACAAAGCAGTGGATGGATGGGGCTGAAGAAATGGAATCGTGGATGCAATACAAGGACTGACTATCTATGAGATCAATATGGTACAAACAATGGAGAAGAGCAAGTAAGTAAGAAAACCCCCCACACAACTGTCCCGCTGATCAGGAACTCTCTCCAGGAGGTAGGCGTGAATGTGTCAGAGACTACCATCCACAGAATTCGTCACCAGCCAAACTACAGAGGCTTCACTGCAAGGTGCAAACCATTGGTTATCTTAAAAAAGCATAGTCACTTACAGTTCCTAAAAGGCCTGCAGAAGTCTGGAAAAATATATTGTGGACAGATGAATATTATTTCAAGTGGAAAGTTTGCTGAAAAAAAGGATCTGCAGTATCTGTGAAAAGTATCTGTGAAAGATGGTGGAGGGGATGATAATGTTAAGGCATTGAAGTTGAAACTTTGATAATAATTTGATTAGGAATACGTCTTTCAACAACCACAGCATGTAACACCAAAGAAAGGAATTCATTTGTATTTCTCAGAGACAGTGAACTTCTATCAGGTTATAACTTCTAGAACTGTATTACTTTGTTTTACTTTACTTTTTACAAAATAAACAAGAGACTACAGTATATTGAGCAATTTAGTTTACTTCCGTTCTAAAAAAATAAAAAACATTTAATAGGAAACGCATTCAGATTCCACGTAAAGATACTGAAGTCACACTTGCGGCAGACTATCTCAAGAACTGTGAATTTCCTGACTAATGCTGTGTAAGGCTTAACAGTGAGCACTGTGAGTGTCTGTGCTATCTGTAGGCATTTGGCAAATAACATCACTTACTGGACTATTTTTAGCATTTTACCAAAGCAATTGCAATCACATTCACACATCAGGGTTAACTAGTAGAAGATACAACACAAACACATCTTCATTTCAACACTGATCTGTTTGGACCTCCAGGTAAGATCCTCAACTTCTTCTACACATGGTTTACCTCTCATCATTATCTATGTTACTGACTGTTCACCACTGTATTGATTGGTTTCTTAAGTTATACATTCTAGCAGTTGTTCAATTTGTTCAATTAGCAATTTAGCTTACTTGAGTATGTTTAAAAAAAACACATTTCATAGGAGATGCATTCTGATTCCAAGTAAAGATACTTGATTCAGTTCCTTGGTACTCTTTGAGCTCACCAAGTCAGTTTCCTGTATGTGCAAATATACTTGGCCAAATAAAATCATTCTGATTCTGATTCTGATTAGTACTCTTTAGAAATAATATTCTGTACAGGGAACTTATTGCAGTTTAAACTTGAAATAATGACTTTTACATGATACTCTATACCCTCAATATCGGGCCCATGGACAAACCCTAACCCTAACCTAACCCTATTCGAAAGAACCATTCATTTTGAATAACAATCTATTCACTTTGTTTTTAGAGTGAACATTCCTCTGGAGCAAATGTATGAAGAGTGTTCCCCAAAAACTTGAACTAGTTAGAAGACCCCTGCCCGTCCCGAGCCCCCTGCAACGCCTTCAATCACTCAAGAATGGAAGAAGCATACAACATCTCCACTATACACTACTTCAACGACAGCGCCGACACATTGCATGATGCATGGGAAGTTGCATGGGAAGTGATTACATGGACAGTTTTCTCCATCGGACTTCCTGTGATCTCATTGGCCATCTACGCTCTCTACTTCCTGATCAGAGCTGATCACATCGCTCCTGTCTTTGTAATTAACCTTCTGGTCTCAAATCTCATCCAGATCTGTGTGATGCCAGCTTTGAAGCCATATACCATTAAGGGTTATGTAGTTATTTGTTACCACTTTAGTACTGGGGCTAGTGTTGGTTTCATGGATTGTGTTGCATTTGAGAGATACCTTGCCATTGTCTACCCTGTGTGGTACCGTGTCCATCGCAACATCAAAAACTCACTCAGAGTATCGGCCATCTTATGGATGTTATCCGTAATGGAATCCTTCCTTTTAGTTTTCTTTGCCACTTTTGAGAGTGAACTTATTCTGATCTCAGTTTATCTCCTCCTCCCTTTCCCTCTGCTGGTGTTCTTCCTCGTGGGCACGTTGAAAGCTCTGTCTGTCAGCATGTCAGTGCCCGCGGTTGAAAAGAAACGCGTCATCGGTATCCTGGTCCTGGTCCTGTGTATCTACACAGTGCTGTTCCTCCCCACCATTATACAGTATTTGATATTTGCAGTAACAGGCCGTGAATACTACATGGTGTCTGTTATGGTGCTGTTTAACCCCCTCATCGACCCTCTGCTGTACGTGTTTATAAGGAAGGGGGCGAATGATGCTCTCCCACCCTTCCCATCCTGCTTTGCAAGGCGGAGGAGTGATCAGGAGCAGAGTCAGGTGACCACCACCCCTATGACGGAGGCGGGAGGGGGCAGCACATGAGGACAAGATAATGGTTTGATTTGGCGAGCCCTAATTCTCTTCACCCTTTACCTGAAGTCTACACTTGTTCACTTGTTCACTTGTTCACTTGTTCACTTGTTCAATCTCCCTCATGGTTTTACTGGAATAGGAATGTTCTAGACTGGTGTCAGGCATATGGTGGGACTGACAGAATGGGCTTTTGGAAGAGGTTTATTCTTTTGGGGTTGAAAAATGTCTAAAGCAGATAGAAAACACATGCAACTGATTCTGAAACTCCCCCCCCCCCCCCCAAGTTTGAATTTCTATTTTCTATTTTCAAGATTGGTGTGATTCAACATTGAATTCTGTTTACATTTTACCTTCAATTGCTTATGTTGCTTGAGAACTGCTATTATTTCTTAATTTTTTTAAACTATGATGATATTAGTCAGAAGAAAGCTTTTAGTCATGTATGAGTATCATTTATAGGAGTCAATTTGTAGCAAATGATTGATAAATGTTGTAGCCCTCCGACTGACCGCATGGGCGAAACATTTTGAGTATCCCTGGCCCCTAGGCCAGGGATCCCTAGATTGGCTTAGGTAGCTGAGGCCATTTTCACATCTCAGGCAAAGTAAAAGTCTGTATGTTTCACCATACCGCCCCTGATACTGCTGATGATGATGATGATGATGATGATGATGATGATGATGATGATGATCGTAATGATGATGATGCCATTTACAGAGGAAATGTTAATGATAACAGTGAAATAGGATATTTCACTATTCTCTCTAGAAATACATGAGGAAAAAAACATCAACATGATATTAGCTCTGGGCTTATACAGTATGCTGTGCTTGCTTGTGAACAAACAATGAACATTGCATCAACCATGTAGAATTGATGTGCTCTCTGTATTGATCTGTATTGGGGGGTTTTGCACCTTTTCTAAAAATTGGCCTCAATCTCTTTTCTTTCCTTAATTGTTAATAAAGGATACATGAGATTACTTTCTCATGCAGTATCTTTATCAAAGCCTCTTTCAAAAGGTATTTCTTTCAAATTCTAACATAACATACAGTGCCATCCATAAGTATTGTAAAGTGGAAGCATTTCGTTTTCTTTCAGCTCTATACTGCAACAGTTTGGATTTGAAATCAAACAATTACTATGAGGTTAAAAGAGAGGTTCTCAGCTTTAATTCAATGTTTTCATTTTTTCAGATTTGTTTCACCCCAGATGCAACCCCCCTTCACGTGAAACATGGTGGAGGGGGTGCTATGGTTTGGGCATGTGTAGCTGCCACAAAAATGGGCTAACTTGTCTTAAATGATGATGTTACTGCTGACAGCAGCAGCACAATGTATTCTGTAGTGTACATAAACATCTTGTCTGCTCGAGTACAAGCAAATGCCTCTAAATTCATTGGATGGTGCTTCATCATACAGTAAGACACTGACCCCAAACATACTGCCAGAGCAACTAGGGAGTTTTTCAGATCTTCCAATTCAACATGCATTTAATTTCCAAGATTTTAGGCAAAAGGACCTCAAAATACACAACATCTGAAGATGGCTGCAGTACAGGCTTGGCAGAGCATCACCAGAGAATTGTCGACCAAATACTAAACATGAGTACTTTATTTGGACATTATATTAGTTTTTTCAAATACTTTTGGAATACAGAGAATACTCTCTGCCTCTCTTGTCTCCCTCTGTCTCCCTGTCTCTCTCTGTCTCCTTGTCTCTCTCTGTCTCCCTGTCTCTCTGTCTCCCTGTCTCTCTGTCTCCCTCTGTCTATCTGCCTCTCTGTCTCCTTGTCTCTCTCTCTCTGTCTCCCTGTCTCTCTGCCTCTCTGTCGCTCTGCCTCTGCCTGGTTCAAACACTCCAGAGTCATGAACGTAAGAGGTTTCTGTTGGAATGACAGCCTACACGCATACTGTATACTGCAATCCGCTCACTGACCTCTACAGATTCATACAAATCACCTCCGCTACATGTGGACAGAACAGGGGAGGCTGGTGGAGGTAGACATCGGAGGACGGGCTCATTGTAATGCACGGAATGAAATGCGGACCGATTTCTACCTCTACCAGCCTCCACCGGTAGAGAAATAACCGCAAACTACATATTGTGTCAGTTAATTCTGCTTAGGGGAGGAACAACTATGGAAACATGCAGTGATCCGTTTATTTCACTAGATGGCGAACGGTCCACATGTGTAAACGGCGTGGGTCTACGAGAGCGTTGTGATGCAGTCCTCTCACAGCAGCCAGTGTGAACTGGTTAGTGGTGGGTATCACTTGAGTATGAACCTACACAGTACTGCATACAAAACGACATCTTGCAGAATGACAGTATCTCATCGACAGTGTGCTGGCCATGTGACATTGGCTTTGTCAGAATGCTGCAAACTAGTGAGGGATAGAGGAGCGTCATTGTGAGCCAGATCCATTCTCACTAATACTGACAATCCTGGAAAGTATATCTGTTTATGTGATACCAAACACCAAACACACTAAACACCTACATAAAGAAGAAGACACACGCACACACACACACACACACACACACGCACACACACGCACACACACACACACACACACACACACACACACACACACACAAAACACACAGAAAGAGAGAAGTGTCCAAAGACAGACAGACAGACAGACGGACAGACAGACAGACAGACAAACAGGCATACAGACAGACAGACAGACAGACGAACAGGCATACATACAGACAGACAGGCAAACAGATAGACAGACAGACAGACAGACAGACAGACAGACAGACAGACAGACAGACAGACAGACTGTGTGTCTGATGTTTATCGGTAAAGACTTGAGAGAGTTCTCATGAGAAGCTCAGTGTAATTATACCATCCTGGAAGCTGTGGTGACTGTCTGTGGTTTCAGCTCTGTTGGTGCTCTCTTCTCTCTCTCTCTCTCTCTCTCTCTGGGGTGAACAGGACCAGGTGGAACATATGGATACATATAATGCCATTTGTGTGAACACTGTCTCTCACTTTCCTTTTCAATTTCCCAACAGTGGCATAGCCACTTCCCCAAAATGCTCTGATATTTTTACACCAAAAGCTCATGTCTGACTATGACAGACTGTGTGTCTGATGTTTATCGGTAAAGACTTGTTAGATACAGTATGTATCGCTTAATGTTCTGTTCTATTCTAAACATAGTACCATATATGGATATTTGTCCTCTTCTCTGTCAGGCGCCATGGCTGGGGGCGTTGCCTCAATAGCCACACACACACTGTGCACCCGTGCCCAGCGAGATCAGGAGAAGAGGGAGGAGCTCTTAGAGACGGAGAAGAAGAGGCAGAAGGCAGAGGAGCGCTGGAATAAGTTCCAGGAGGAAAAAGCCCAGGAGAAAGGTGTCAAGAGGCAGAAGGAGAAGGAGCATTATGAGAAGTGGGCTGCTAAGAAGAGAGAGCAGAGGCTTGAAGGGATGGCAGGTGGGGAATATTTTGCAGAGGATATTCAGGAGGACCCAGAGGCGGCCATGTTTCCAAAGCGGAAGATGACAGAAAAGAAGGTTAAGGTGATGAGACCTTAAGCTTTTTTTTCTAAGAGTGTACCCCCCCACACTCTCTACCCCTCACTCACCAACCATCCCATTGAAACCACACTCACACACTACCCAATTAACCCCACACTCAAACACTACACCATTAACCCCACCTACCCCATTAACCCCACACTCACACACTACCCCATTAACCCCACCTACCCCAGTAACCCCACACTCACACACTACCCTATTAACCCCACACTCACACACTATCCCATTAACCCCACACTCAAACACTACCCCATTAACCACACACTCAAACACTACCCCATTAACCACACACTCAGTGTGTGACTGCTCACTCACCAACCACCCCAGTACATCCCAGACTCTATACCCCACTAAAACTACACCATATGATATTATATAATGTCATATGATCCCATTCATATGAGAGTTTGAACCCATCAAGAAAATGTAGCCTGTATGCTGCAGACCTGGTGCTTAATAAAAAACAACTTACTCTCATTCTTGTTTTTTAAATTTTGTCACAAAAAAACAAATGGCAAAAACGTACACAGACCGAAATTAAACTCTGCATTATGCTTCCTCTACACAGTTTTATTAAAGAGCCAATCTGGGATTCTGTTGTGTATTGCACTTTCACAACATACATCAAATGAACACCGGAGTAAAGTTAACAAAAGTCTTTACTGGATTTTTCTATGAGCATGTTACATTACATTCGTTACTCTGCCGAAGGTCAACTGCTCTAGCTTACTGTATCAATGCGCCGCTCAGTACTACCTCAAAGGTACATGCGCATAACATAAAAGTAGTCCCATCAACTTTAACTATGAACATAACAGATTCTAACAACAACAAAGCAGTGGATGGATGGGGCTGAAGAAATGGACTCGTGGATGCAATACAAGGACTGACTATCTATGAGATCAATATGGTACAAACAATGGAGAAAAGCAAGTAAGTAAGAAAACCCCCCACACAACTGTCCCGCTGATCAGGAACTCTCTCCAGGAGGTAGGCGTGAATGTGTCAGAGACTACCATCCACAGAATTCGTCACCAGCCAAACTACAGAGGCTTCACTGCAAGGTGCAAACCATTGGTTATCTTAAAAAAGCATAGTCACTTACAGTTCCTAAAAGGCCTGCAGAAGTCTGGAAAAATATATTGTGGACAGATGAATATTATTTCAAGTGGAAAGTTTGCTGAAAAAAAGGATCTGCAGTATCTGTGAAAAGTATCTGTGAAAGATGGTGGAGGGGATGATAATGTTAAGGCATTGAAGTTGAAACTTTGATAATAATTTGATTAGGAATACGTCTTTCAACAACCACAGCATGTAACACCAAAGAAAGGAATTCATTTGTATTTCTCAGAGACAGTGAACCTCTATCAGGTTATAACTTCTAGAACTGTATTACTTTGTTTTACTTTACTTTTTACAAAATAAACAAGAGACTACAGTATATTGAGCAATTTAGTTTACTTCCGTTCTAAAAAAATAAAAAACATTTAATAGGAAACGCATTCAGATTCCACGTAAAGATACTGAAGTCACACTTGCGGCAGACTATCTCAAGAACTGTGAATTTCCTGACTAATGCTGTGTAAGGCTTAACAGTGAGCACTGTGAGTGTCTGTGCTATCTGTAGGCATTTGGCAAATAACATCACTTACTGGACTATTTTTAGCATTTTACCAAAGCAATTGCAATCACATTCACACATCAGGGTTAACTGGTAGAAGATACAACACAAACACATCTTCATTTCAACACTGATCTGTTTGGACCTCCAGGTAAGATCCTCAACTTCTTCTACACATGGTTTACCTCTCATCATTATCTATGTTACTGACTGTTCACCACTGTATTGATTGGTTTCTTAAGTTATACATTCTAGCAGTTGTTCAATTTGTTCAATTAGCAATTTAGCTTACTTGAGTATGTTTAAAAAAAACACATTTCATAGGAGATGCATTCTGATTCCAAGTAAAGATACTTGATTCAGTTCCTTGGTACTCTTTGAGCTCACCAAGTCAGTTTCCTGTATGTGCAAATATACTTGGCCAAATAAAATCATTCTGATTCTGATTCTGATTAGTACTCTTTAGAAATAATATTCTGTACAGGGAACTTATTGCAGTTTAAACTTGAAATAATGACTTTTACATGATACTCTATACCCTCAATATCGGGCCCATGGACAAACCCTAACCCTAACCTAACCCTATTCGAAAGAACCATTCATTTTGAATAACAATCTATTCACTTTGTTTTTAGAGTGAACATTCCTCTGGAGCAAATGTATGAAGAGTGTTCCCCAAAAACTTGAACTAGTTAGAAGACCCCTGCCCGTCCCGAGCCCCCTGCAACGCCTTCAATCACTCAAGAATGGAAGAAGCATACAACATCTCCACTATACACTACTTCAACGACAGCGCCGACACATTGCATGATGCATGGGAAGTTGCATGGGAAGTGATTACATGGACAGTTTTCTCCATCGGACTTCCTGTGATCTCATTGGCCATCTACGCTCTCTACTTCCTGATCAGAGCTGATCACATCGCTCCTGTCTTTGTAATTAACCTTCTGGTCTCAAATCTCATCCAGATCTGTGTGATGCCAGCTTTGAAGCCATATACCATTAAGGGTTATGTAGTTATTTGTTACCACTTTAGTACTGGGGCTAGTGTTGGTTTCATGGTTTGTGTTGCATTTGAGAGATACCTTGCCATTGTCTACCCTGTGTGGTACCGTGTCCATCGCAACATCAAAAACTCACTCAGAGTATCGGCCATCTTATGGATGTTATCCGTAATGGAATCCTTCCTTTTAGTTTTCTTTGCCACTTTTGAGAGTGAACTTATTCTGATCTCAGTTTATCTCCTCCTCCCTTTCCCTCTGCTGGTGTTCTTCCTCGTGGGCACGTTGAAAGCTCTGTCTGTCAGCATGTCAGTGCCCGCGGCTGAAAAGAAACGCGTCATCGGTATCCTGGTCCTGGTCCTGTGTATCTACACAGTGCTGTTCCTCCCCACCATTATACAGTATTTGATATTTGCAGTAACAGGCCGTGAATACTACATGGTGTCTGTTATGGTGCTGTTTAACCCCCTCATCGACCCTCTGCTGTACGTGTTTATAAGGAAGGGGGCAAATGATGCTCTCCCAGCCTTCCCATCCTGCTTTGCAAGGCGGAGGAGTGATCAGGAGCAGAGTCAGGTGACCACCACCCCTATGACGGAGGCGGGAGGGGGCAGCACATGAGGACAAGATAATGGTTTGATTTGGCGAGCCCTAATTCTCTTCACCCTTTACCTGAAGTCTACACTTGTTCACTTGTTCACTTGTTCAATCTCCCTCATGGTTTTACTGGAATAGGAATGTTCTAGACTGGTGTCAGGCATATGGTGGGACTGACAGAATGGGCTTTTGGAAGAGGTTTATTCTTTTGGGGTTGAAAAATGTCTAAAGCAGATAGAAAACACATGCAACTGATTCTGAAACTCCCCCCCCCCCCCCCCCCCAAGTTTGAATTTCTATTTTATATTTTCAAGATTGGTGTGATTCAACATTGAATTCTGTTTACATTTTACCTTCAATTGCTTATGTTGCTTGAGAACTGCTATTATTTCTTAATTTTTTTAAACTATGATGATATTAGTCAGAAGAAAGCTTTTAGTCATGTATGAGTATCATTTATAGGAGTCAATTTGTAGCAAATGATTGATAAATGTTGTAGCCCTCCGACTGACCGCATGGGCGAAACATTTTGAGTATCCCTGGCCCCTAGGCCAGGGATCCCTAGATTGGCTTAGGTAGCTGAGGCCATTTTCACATCTCAGGCAAAGTAAAAGTCTGTATGTTTCACCATACCGCCCCTGATACTGCCGATGATGATGATGATGATGATGATGGTGATGCTGATGATGATGATGGTGATGATGATGATGATGATGATGATGATGATCGTAATGATGATGATGCCATTTACAGAGGAAATGTTAATGATAACAGTGAAATAGGATATTTCACTATTCTCTCTAGAAATACATGAGGAAAAAAACATCAACATGATATTAGTTCTGGGCTTATACAGTATGCTTTGCTTGCTTGTGAACAAACAATGAACATTGCATCAACCATGTAGAATTGATGTGCTCTCTGTATTGATCTGTATTGGGGAGTTTTTGCACCTTTTCTAAAAATTGGCCTCAATCTCTTTTCTTTCCTTAATTGTTAATAAAGGATACATGAGATTACTTTCTCATGCAGTATCTTTATCAAAGCCTCTTTCAAAAGGTATTTCTTTCAAATTCTAACATAACATACATTGCCATCCATAAGTATTGTAAAGTGGAAGCATTTCGTTTTCTTTCAGCTCTATACTGCAACAGTTTGGATTTGAAATCAAACAATTACTATGAGGTTAAAAGAGAGGTTCTCAGCTTTAATTCAATGTTTTCATTTTTTCAGATTTGTTTCACCCCAGATACAACCCCCTTCACGTGAAACATGGTGGAGGGGGTGCTATGGTTTGGGCATGTATAGCTGCCACAAAAATGGGCTAACTTGTCTTAAATGATGATGTTACTGCTGACAGCAGCAGCACAATGTATTCTGTAGTGTACATAAACATCTTGTCTGCTCGAGTACAAGCAAATGCCTCTAAATTCATTGGATGGTGCTTCATCATACAGTAAGACACTGACCCCAAACATACTGCCAGAGCAACTAGGGAGTTTTTCAGGGCCAACAAGCAGAAAGTTCTTCAGATCTTCCAATTCAACATGCATTTAATTTCCAAGATTTTAGGCAAAAGGACCTCAAAATACACAACATCTGAAGATGGCTGCAGTACAGGCTTGGCAGAGCATCACCAGAGAATTGTCGACCAAATACTAAACATGAGTACTTTATTTGGACATTATATTAGTTTTTTCAAATACTTTTGGAATACAGAGAATACTCTCTGCCTCTCTTGTCTCCCTCT
The DNA here is from genome assembly GCF_951799395.1 of Argentina silus. Lineage (NCBI taxonomy): Eukaryota > Metazoa > Chordata > Actinopteri > Argentiniformes > Argentinidae > Argentina > Argentina silus. The sequence goes on along the minus strand of NC_139660.1, from coordinate 21,995,696 downwards.
GTCTCCCTGTCTCTCTCTGTCTCCTTGTCTCTCTCTGTCTCCCTGTCTCTCTGTCTCCCTGTCTCTCTGTCTCCCTCTGTCTATCTGCCTCTCTGTCTCCTTGTCTCTCTCTCTCTGTCTCCCTGTCTCTCTGCCTCTCTGTCGCTCTGCCTCTGCCTGGTTCAAACACTCCAGAGTCATGAACGTAAGAGGTTTCTGTTGGAATGACAGCCTACACGCATACTGTATACTGCAATCCGCTCACTGACCTCTACAGATTCATACAAATCACCTCCGCTACATGTGGACAGAACAGGGGAGGCTGGTGGAGGTAGACATCGGAGGACGGGCTCATTGTAATGCACGGAATGAAATGCGGACCGATTTCTACCTCTACCAGCCTCCACCGGTAGAGAAATAACCGCAAACTACATATTGTGTCAGTTAATTCTGCTTAGGGGGAGGAACAACTATGGAAACATGCAGTGATCCGTTTATTTCACTAGATGGCGAACGGTCCACATGTGTAAACGGCGTGGGTCTAGGAGAGCGTTGTGATGCAGTACTCTCACAGCAGCCAGTGTGAACTGGTTAGTGGTGGGTATCACTTGAGTATGAACCTACACAGTACTGCATACAAAACGACATCTTGCAGAATGACAGTATCTCATCGACAGTGTGCTGGCCATGTGACATTGGCCTTGTCAGAATGCTGCAAACTAGTGAGGGATAGAGGAGCGTCATTGTGAGCCAGATCCATTCTCACTAATACTGACAATCCTGGAAAGTATATCTGTTTATGTGATACCAAACACCAAACACACTAAACACCTACATAAAGAAGAAGACACACACACACGCACACACACACACGCACACACACACACACACACACACACACACACAAAACACACAGAAAGAGAGAAGTGTCCAAAGACAGACAGACAGACAGGCATACATACAGACAGACAGGCAAACAGATAGACAGACAGACAGACAGACAGACAGACAGACAGACAGACAGACAGACAGACAGACAGACAGACAGACAGACAGACAGACAGACTGTGTGTCTGATGTTTATCGGTAAAGACTTGAGAGAGTTCTCATGAGAAGCTCAGTGTAATTATACCATCCTGGAAGCTGTGGTGACTGTCTGTGGTTTCAGCTCTGTTGGTGCTCTCTTCTCTCTCTCTCTCTCTCTCTCTCTGGGGTGAACAGGACCAGGTGGAACATATGGATACATATAATGCCATTTGTGTGAACACTGTCTCTCACTTTCCTTTTCAATTTCCCAACAGTGGCATAGCCACTTCCCCAAAATGCTCTGATATTTTTACACCAAAAGCTCATGTCTGACTAAAATCGTCACACGTCAGATTTTGACTAACTAACGAAGGAATGGACTGTAGTCTTGCTTATTGCGTGTGTTCCACAAAGCAGCTGTCCTGCCATTTTGATTGCCCTTTAAACATTGACTGATTGATTGTCCCATGGGCATACATTTAAAATGTGTAGAAAAAAGTATGTATTCATACAGTATGAGAATGAATTTTCAATCTTTTTCAATGAGTTTCCACAACAAACAGACAAAAGATGTGAATGTGTCTGAAATTAATTCATACATTATGAGAATGAATTTTCAATCATTTTTCATCAAATGAAAAAAAGACTCACTGAGTTTCCACAGCTATATTCTGTGATAAAAATCTTGAATAAAAGGGACATAAGAGGGACTTCCATGGCTCAATCCGTGAAATTCTGTGAAATAAAAACAATCCCAGAAGAAAATACAAACCTCTCGCTCCAAGTCAAAGATAAGTCTTATTTTTATCCTGAGTGGAAGTGGTAGGTGTTTTAGTAAGGAAACCACAGGCAGTTACAGTCTGTGTGTGTGTGTGTGTGTGTGTGTGTGTGTGTGTGTGTGTGTGTGTGTGTGTGTGTGTGTGTGTGTGTGTGTGTGTGTGTGTGTGTGTGTGTGTGTGTACATGTGTGAAATGGAAGGTTTCAGGAGAGATAGGCCCTATCAGCTCTATCCCACACTCTGTTGTCCTGACAGCCCCCCCCCCCCCCCCCCACACACACACACACACACACACACATAGTGACAGGCCACCTTATGTAACTGAAGAGGAAGAACTAAGAAAAAGAAGTGGACAGGCAACCTTTTTAATCTCTGTGCACATCCTCGCCTGTCACATTATTGGAAGCACTTTGTTTGTTTTTCATTTGTAGAGGATATCCTGCCTCCTTGAGTTGTATTTATTTTCTATATTGATAGAATATAATCACTAAGCTATTTTTGTCTCGCTTCTTCCTGTCATGTAAGCTGAATAGTAAAATGGATAAACAGGGGGGAGGTAGATTGCAGGGGAGGCTGGTGGATGTAGAAACCGGAGGACGGGCTCATTGGAAGGCATGGAACGGATTGAGGAATTCCTCGTTCTCCAGTTTCTACCTCCACCAGCCTCTCCTGGTGGATTGTGATGATGTATTGCCTTTGTGTGTCATTCCCACCCTGGTTAAACTGTTTGTGATGGCATGATTACGATTAAAACTCTGTTTGGTCAAATGTAGTATTCTTCTGACTTGTGTACAGTTACAGAGACACGACTGATAAGAAAGTTACTTGCTACGTTATGGGAACTTCTGTCCCAACTCGTGTCCATGGGTTTTATCTTGATCTCCGAATGCAATGTTACACAATACTGTTTTCTCTGGCTGTTATCTGGTAGCATGTTATTTTGGCTACTCTCAGACAAACAGCAGAGGCTCAGACATGCCCAGCTGGACCTCGGGCATTTTTCTAAATCTATTTTCTGATTTGGAGTCAGTGTTACATTTGAGTATGTGTGTGTTGGTGTTGCTCAAGAGACACATGTTACTGTAACTAACTGAATCCGTCAGACCTGGGCAAAAAAAGAATATTTTAAATGGTTTTAAATATTAAAAAAAAAAAAAAAAAACATGAAGTGTGTTTGATTTAGTTTCCCTTGCATGCTGCATTTGCACTCCTGAGAGGATTCTGGTGCTTTCATTGTGCCTCACAAGTTAAATCAAGCACACCTCAACCTTTTCAAATATTTGAATCTTATATTAAATCATATATATGCCGTTTAGCATCATATTAAATATGATTTTTTTTACCAGGTCTGGTATCAATAACTATGTGTTGCTATGGACACACATGAGAGTCCAGACAGTGTTGAACATGACAGAGTCACCAGTGGAACCTTTGAACAGGATAATAATAATAATAATAATAATAATAATAACAACAATAATAACACATTTATTTTAAATAATGCTTTTCTCAGTATTCAAAGACACTACATTCCATGGAGAGAACAAGAATAGATAGATAAATAAAAAGTCAAACAAAAGCAGTAAAAAAACAACAATAAAAAGAGTTAGAGATGAAAAGCAAGTTTAAAAAGATGGGTTATGAGGGATTGTTTGAAGGAGGAGAGCGTGCTGGATTCTTTTATGTGGTTTGACCAGAATAACCAGGATCCTACAGTCCTAGCTATCATGAGAACAACAGGGCTGTTGTTTACAGAGAGATAGAAACTGCGCTGGGATCAGCCTATCAGGACAAGATTCTGCCCCTGGGACTGGACTTGAACACAAACAAACTGCCTGTGGACCGGGCCCTCAGACAACTGTCCTGGGACCAGCCCCCATCCCACAGGACCAGAACACGGGCCAACACATGATAAGATTGAACACATATTTTCCGCTCCTGTTTCTGAGGGGGATCTGAACAAGCTGAAATATAAATTGAACCATTCAGTTAGAATTCATCTGGTTGTTTTTTCACTTTCTACTTTCTACAAGTGCAGGGCAGAAGAGGTGATGAGAGAGGGGTAGAGAGAGAGAGAGAGAGAGAGAGAGAGAGAGAGAGAGGTCCCCTCCTCTCCTCTCCTCTCCTCTCCTCTCCCTCCCCTCCCCTCCCCTCCCCTCCCCTCCCCTCCCCTCCCCTCCCCTCCCCTTCCTTCCACTCCACTCCTCTCCTCTCCTCTCCTCTCCTCTCCTCTCCTCTCCTCTCCTCTCCTCCCTCTCCCCTCCTCTCCCCTCCCCTCCCCTCCCTTCCCCTCCCTTCCCCTCCCTCCCCTCCCCTTCCTTCCCCTCCATTCCCCTCCTCTTTGTCCCCCCCCCCCCCCCCAACCCCCAACCCTCAGCCACATTTCTTCCCCTTGTCCCAGGTAACCAGAGCAGAGGGAGGTGTGATGTCACAAGGCTTAACGTTCATTACCACCAGCCTCTCCTCTCCTTGCCCTGTGCCAGCCCTCCCCCGTTGACATTGTCCTGTCCTTATTGGATTACTGTCGCTTCGCCAGCAGACAATCAGCTGTGGCCATGGAGGAGCTGTATCCGTGCGGACATGATCATCAGCCCCTATTCAGACACGGGGACCAGGACTGGCATCATGGATGGGGCTGTTCCACCCCAGGCCTGGGACACTGGGCACTCTCTGCCCAGGACAGAGTGCCCTCTCGAGGGCAGGGAGGCGTACGCGCCAGGCCCTCCCCCCATGAATCAGGTGGAGTGGGTAGAGACATGGCACCACACTGGCTATCACACTGCCAGGAGTGATCAGGCTGGTTAATTGAATTAAAGGACTGGGAGGGGAGGGGAGGGTAGGGCAGGGGAGGGCAGGGAAGGGGAGGGGAGGGGAGGGAAAGGGAGGGGAGGGGGTGGGGGGACTGAGTACAGCACAGATACATCATTGAATACAAACAGCCTAGTATATTAAAGGGGCAATCTGGAACAACAAAGCAGCCACCTCGCCAATTTTTTTGGGGGGGTGAACAGCTGAGGCATGGGGCCGTAAAAATGTAACCACTTTCGGTGGTGGTAGGTGTGGCTCAAATCTCTAATCTCCTCCTCCAACCCAGGAGCTCCCCCTCCAATCCCAGCATCCTTCCTACTAAGCATCCTTCTCTTCCCTACCCAGCATCCTCCTCTTCCCTACCAACCATCCTTCTCTTCCCACTCAGCATCCTTCTCTCCTCTACCCAGTGTACCTCTGTGATAGCTCAACCACACACACACACACACACACACACACACACACACACACACCTCCTAGGGCTTTAGCTTAGCAAGCTAAAAGCAGCGGCGTTGGAGAGCACAGGAGTCTTGAACTCAAACCTCTTCAGTCACACTAAGATTAAGATACAAAAGTGAAACTCTGACCAAAGTTACCCCATTCACCGAGCTGGTTGGCTGGCACGGGGTAGGGGTCTTTGGGTTCACCACTGTCTGTTCTGAAGCTGAGCCTCTTGAACTGACTTTCCGCTCGATGGGAACAGACCAGCAGAGAGGACACAATAGGCAGGCCCCCGCCCCATCTCTAGAAGAGCCGACCGCTCCACATTCAAACAATCTGGGTCTTTCAGGGACTATTCAAGTCAAATTATCTATCAGACAGTGTCTATGTTTGGAGGCCTTATCCTCCCACACACACACGCCCACACCCATGCGCTAACACACATACTCATGCATATACACAGACTGTACACACACACACACACACACACACAAGCGCTAACACATACACACACGGACGCATATTGTACACACACACACACACGGAACGCTAACACACACACACTCACACACACACACACGCATATACTGTACACACACACACACACACACACACACACACACACACACACACACACACACACAGACTGGTCTGAAAGGGTGGTGAGATAAGTTAGGGCAGATGGTAATGATGAGAGGGTGGCCATACTGAACCCTTGTCTGAAGCACAGAAATCCAAACTCATTATATTGAGTTACAAATGAACACACTGGGTCGATGCAGGCTGGCTTATTAGTGGCTGTGACCTCCAGCGTCAGAGGCCAGTGGACAGGCCTGGATCCCAACCAATGACTGCTCTTCTAAACAAGCACTCCATTCTAGGCCATTTAGATGAGGGAATCAGAGACGCTATGATGCTTTTGTTTGTTTTCACATCCTTTTAGTTGAGAGGTTGTTAGGTTCATTGTGTGTGTGTGTGTGTGTGTGTGTGTGTGAGTGTGTGTGTGTGTGTGTGTGTGTGTGTGTGTGTGTGTGTGTGTGTGTATGTGTGTGTGTGAGTGTGTGTGTGTGTGTGAGTGTGTGTGTGTGCGCTTATGGCTGTGTTTGTGCGTGTGTGTGTGTGTGTGTGTGTGTGCATTTGCGTGCGTCTGTGTGTGTGTGTGTCTCAGAGTGTTGATCGTTGTGTGTTGTTATTTCTAATTGTGAATGGCAAATGCCAGTCTTTGTGTCTACTGGAGTGCCTTGGGAATAGGAGCCAGGGGCTAGGGGCTAGTGAATGAGGCTAGGGGATAGTGCATAGGGGCAAGGGCAATGGGGCTAGGGGATAGTGAATAGGGGCAAGGGGATAGTGCATAGAGGCTAGGGCATAGGGGCTAGGGCATAGTAACTAGGGCATAGGGGCTAGGGGATAGTGAATAAGGGATAGGGGATAGTGCATGGGGGCTAGGGGAGAGTGTGTAGGGGCTAGAGCATAGGGGCTAGGGGCTAGGAGAGAGTACATAGGGGCTAGGGGCTAGGAGAGAGTGCATAGGGGCTAGGGGCTAGGGGATAGTGCATAGGGACAAGGAGAGAGTGCATAGGGGTTAGGGGTTAGGGGCTAGGGGCTAGGGCACAGGTGCTAGGGGCAACATTTGGAATTGAGTGATGAGGCCTGTTCTCTAGACTAAGTAAGTTAATTTAATTTTGTTTAAAGTCAGTGTGTTGTTGGTAGTTTTGCTGTGGCTATCCCGCCTTAAGCTCTGGGACCTAGTTTCTGTTGAAAGCTATCTGTTTGAAGCCAATTGCTGTCAATCTCCAGTGGGAGGGCCTGAAACTATTCTGCAAGGTATTTAACTCCTTCTCACCTTGGAATAGGATAAAATACATTTGGAATTGAGTGTTGAAACCTGTCTGGTCGTTAACTGATCGTTAGGTGGGAGGGGCTGCAACCCTGCTAGTCATCAGCAATTACAGAATTTGCATTTATATCTTGACGGTCAAAGAGCGACACCCTCTGCGACAGCCTCCTGACGCGAAGACGAAGGAGTCGATCTGTGGAGTCCATCGAGGAAGGCCTGACAGGAAGGCAAAACTACTAAGTATTTTTATTCTATTTGATTCTTTTTTCACTACTCTGTGTGTATTGAGCACTACCTACATCTTGTATCGCCCACAAACCCTCTATCTCTATACCGGCAAATATCACAATGTGCTTTCTCCCCATTCCTGTTATTTCATCCCTCAGGAGGACACATCGACGCTACACCTCCCTTTGCAACTGTTCCAATCTAATCTACCCACCATGCTCAACTGACCACGACCTCACTGTCGTGGGAGGACTTTGGAACTGCCAGTCAGTGGTCCGGAAAGCAAAGGCTATTTCAGCTCATGCCTGCTTCATGTCCCTCCACTTCCTTGCCTTCACAGAGACATGGATTACACCGAAAAACACAGCTACTCCGGCAGCCCTCTCTGATGCCTACTCCTTTTCTCTTTCCCTGAGACTCTCTGGTCGAGGGGGAGGCACAGGACTCATCTCACCTAAGTGGTCACAAAATGTCCTTCCCCTGTCACACTTGTCCATATCCACCTTCGAATTTCATGCTGTTTCTGCCACCACCTTCACATTGTTGTTATCTATTTTCCACCAGGTCATCTTGGCAATTTCTTAGATGAGATGGATGTCCTTCTTAGCTTCTTCCCTGAGTATGACACACTGTTCTCACTACTGGAAGACTTCAACATCCAATCAGAGAAGCTTCACTCGTCTGGAGTACCTTCTCTCCTCCTTCAGCCTTACCCTGTCCCACTCTCTTCTGACTCATAAGGTGGGCAATCAGCTCAACCTTGTCTTCACCAGATCCTCCCATACCTCCAACCTTACTGTTACCCCTCTTCCAGTTTCTGATCATCATTTTGTATCCTTCTCCCTTCCCCTCAAATCCACCCCCTCCCAATCAGTCTCTACCCATACTGTATCTTCTCGTCGCAACCTGCGTACCCTCTCCCTTACCACTCTCTCTTCCACTGTGTTATCCTCCTCCCTTCTATCCACTGATGCAGCCTCCTCCACCCTCCTGTCCATTCTTTCCTCGTCCTTCGACTCTCTCTGTCCACTGACCTCAAGGCCAGCATAATCCTCTCCACATGCTCCTTGGCTGTCCGAAACCCTGCAAGCTTGTAGAATAGGGCACTGGGCAGCTGAGAGGAAATGGAGAAAAAACGGCCTCCCTGATGACCTAAAACCTTATCTCTCTCTCCTCCTCAACTACACCTCATCTGCATCAACTGCTAACGCTTCTTACTACCATCCATAACTACAGATCTGTATCCCTTCTCTCCTTCTTATCTAAAACCCTTGAACATGCTGTCTCTAACCAACTGTCTCACTATCTCCTTCAGAATAACCTCCTTGACCTCACCGATCCAGCTTTATGGCTGGGCACTCTACTGAGACTGCTCTCCTTGCAGTCATAGGGGCCCTCCACTCTGCTCAAGCTTCCTCCCTCTCCTCTGTTCTCATTCTTCTGGACTTGTCTGCTGCATTCAACACAGTAAACCACCCGATCCTTCTCTCCACCCTCTCATAATTGGGCATCTCTGACTCTGCACTTTCCTTGTTTGCATCCTACCTGGCCGATCGCTCTTACCAGGTGACGTGGAGGGGATCGCTGTCATCTCCATGAGCACTCACCACTGGGGTCCCCCAGGGCTCTGTCCTAGGGCCCTTACTGTTCTCCCTCTATACCAAATCTCTTGGCTCTGTAATTTCCTCACATGGTTTCTCCTACCACTGCTACGCAGATGACATTCAATTCTTTCTTTCTTTCCTCCTCTCTGACTCACAGGTGGCAACATGTGTCTCTGCGTGTCTTGCAGACATTTCCGCTTGGATGTCAGCCCACCACCTCAAGCTCCACCTTAACAAGACTGAGCTGCTCTTCCTCCCGGGGAAAGCCCTCTCCAAGCCTGACCTCTCCAAGACCTCCTCCCAGACAGCCAAGAACCTTGTTATCACTTATCCTGTGCGACGAACATCACAGCGACAATCAGAAGGATACGTCCATTCCTCACCAGAGAAGCAGCACAACTCTTGGTGCAGACACTTGTGATCTCTCGCCTTGACTACTACAACGCACTCTAGGCAGCTCATCCAGATCCAAGGTCCAAGACCTCTGCAGCTCATCCAGAATGCTGCCGCCCGTCTGATGTTCAATCTCCTCAAATTCTCCCATGTCACCCCCCTCCTTCGCACCCTTCACTGGCTCCCGGTAGCAGCTCGCATCAGATTCAGGACCCTGATGCTCTCCTACCGGGTGGCAAAGGGAACAGCCCCTCCCTACTTGCAAGCAATGGTCAGCCCCCAAACTCCTGCCCGATCACTCCGCTCTTCCACCTCGGCGGGCCACCTGGCACCGCCGCCTCTACGTGGATGCAGCAGTCGCGCTACTCGGTCACGGCTTTTCACTGTCCTGGTGCCCCGCTGGTAGAACGAGCTTGCCACTGCTGTCAGGACTGCAGAGTCACTACCCATCTCCCGCCGTAGATTGAAGACCCATCTCTTCAGGCTACATCTTAACTGTCCCTCCTAAAGACCTCTTCATCCCCACAGCCCCCTGTATAGTTTCTCTACTGTATTATTAATAATAATTTAAAAAAAACGTATTCCTTCTTCTAGCATTGTGACTGCCAATGGCCCCTGGTCCTACCATAGATTACTTTTTCTCATGATGATTGATAGATAGATAGATAGATAGATAGATAGATAGATAGATAGATGATTCACTTACTTTGTTGTAAGTCACTTTGCATAAAGGCATCTGCTAAATGCCATAAATGTAAATGTAGGCTAGGGGAGAGTGTATAGGGGCTAGGGGCTATGGGCTATGGGCTAGGGGAGAGTGTATAGGGGTTAGGGGCTATGGGCTAGGGGAGAGTGTATAGGGGCTAGGGGCTATGGGCTATGGGCTAGGGGAGAGTGTATAGGGGTTAGGGGCTATGGGCTAGGGGAGAGTGTATAGGGGCTAGGGGAGAGTGTATAGGGGCTCTACGTGGATGCAGCAGTCACGCTACTCGGTCACGGCTTTTCACTGTCCTGGTGCCCCGCTGGTAGAACGAGCTTGCCACTGCTGTCAGGACTGCAGAGTCACTACCTATCTTCCGCCGTAGATTGAAGACCCATCTCTTCAGGCTACATCTTAACTGTCCCTCCTAAAGACCTCTTCATCCCCACAGCCCCCTGTACAGTTTCTCTACTGTATTATTAATAATAATTTCTTCTAGCTTCTAATAATAAAAACTTCTAGCATTGTGACTGCCAATGGCCCCTGGTCCTAGCATAGATTACTTTTTCTCATGATGATTGATAGATAGATAGATAGATAGATGATTCACTTACTTTGTTGTAAGTCACTTTGCATAAAGGCATCTGCTAAATGCCATAAATGTAAATGTAGGCTAGGAGAGAGTGCATAGGGGCTAGGGGCTAATGTATAGGGGCTAGGGAAGAGTGTATAGGGGCTAGGGGCTAGGAGAGTGTATAGGGGCTAGGGGCTATGGGCTATGGGCTAGGGGAGAGTGTATAGGGGTTAGGGGCTATGGGAGAGTGTATAGGGGCTAGGGGAGGGTGTATAGGGGCTAGGGGCTAGGGGCTAGGGGAGAGTGTATAGGGGTTAGGGGCTATGGGAGAGTGTATAGGGGCTAGGGGAGGGTGTATAGGGGCTAGGGGCTAGGGGCTAGGGGCGAGGAGAGAGTGTATAGGGGTTAGGGGCTATGGGAGAGTGTATAGGGGCTAGGGGAGGGTGTATAGGGGCGAGGAGAGAGTGTATAGGGGCTAGGGGAGGGTGTATAGGGGCTAGGGGATAATGCATAGGGGCTAGGGCCCAGGGGTTGATTTGGGACAGTCCCAAAATAGTGCAGTTTGAGTCATTCTCTTAAAACGGTTCCTCCCACCGTGTATGTTCTGATACCAAACCGGCTGGAGACTTGAAACCGGAGGAAGCTTGACGGGTCGCAGGTCTCCCCGGTTCCTCCCATTCTACCTCCCGCTGTTATGCTTCTGCATCACAAGAAAGGCTAAAAACTCTTTGAGTCCACCGAAAGAAAAAAAAAGAAAAATGTCCTTTGTAGATGCAGAAGAATGAGAGTCTGGACAACATTGGGTCTCTAATCTGTTTGGTGGAGGAAGGAAGAGGCACACAAAGAACTAGGTTGGGTTGACGCTGTGTGTTTGGGTTGACGGGGATCGCCAGAGCCAGTCAGGGCTTGTTGTAAGAAACTCGCTACAGTGGTATAACTATGTCGGACAGATACAATAACACCCCGAGGGAACAGTGAAAGGAAGAGAGGGCTTTTTTTTATTTTTATAGCTAAACTGTTTTGGTTATTTTCTATCATTTTTTGAGAATTCCCCTTTCAGTGTTTTGTTTTTCCCTGCCTGTGTTTGGTTCCTGGAGACTTGTTTCTCATCAAACTTCTGCTGGCTTCTGTCCTAAACTGTATGCCTGTCTGGCTGTACACGCACAAACACACACAGACACACACGCATGCACGTACACACGCACACACACTCATAGAGTATGTCATTCTGAGGCACTCTGTGCCATGATGGACTAATATGAATGATGTATTGGAAATGTTTATGTTGTCAAAGTGCTGACATTTTCTACAACATGACACACCATTTTATTAGACCCCCTTGAAGAATGATATCAAATTGTATTATGCAAAATTGCACTGACCAGTAATG
>NC_139660.1:21971438-21981438 GCF_951799395.1 Argentina silus | reverse complement strand
GGTAGTCTATGGAGGTGTATGGTGCCTTGGTAGTCTATGGAGGCGTATGGTGATCTGGTCGTCTATGGAGGCGTATGGTGATCTGGTAGTCTATGGAGGCGTATGGTGCCCTGGTAGACTATGGAGGTGTATGGTGCCCTGGTAGTCTATGGAGGTGTATGGTGTCCTGGTAGTCTATGGAGGTGTATGGTGATCTGAGTCTATGCCAGGTGTATGGTGTAGCACATCAGGAGAAAGGCTTTTGTTCTTCCTACAAACAATACAGTACTGGGTTTTTTTTTCTATCATTGCTCTGTAGCACTACCACAAACTCTACAGCATAGGAAAACAAAAAAAATTATGTATTTGAATTTCTAAATGTACTCCAAGGTTTGTCTCTCAAGAGATATGACATGTTAATGATGGGATGTTTCAGAACCCTTAATCCCTTATAAAACAGGCCAGGTCGGTTCTGGGTGCAACAGACGATCATCACCCTCCCGGAGGCCCGAGGAGTGAACTGCAGCTCACCCTGTCCCAGCAGGTTCTTGTCAGACCCAACTGCCTGTGGTGTTTGTCTAGGCCAGGAATACCAGCCACTGCAGCAGGGAGGCACTTTAATATGGATGATTGATATGTGATGTGAAAGGTGCAGTTAAACCGCAGTAAAGAAAACAAGATGCAGCTGGCTGGCCCACAAACACGGGCCCACAGTACAACCAGGGGAGGCTCGTTGGAATGCCTGGAACGGAATGGAATGGCCATGGAATGGAATGTCCTCAAGAATAATGTTTCTCATAGAGCAGAGCTTGTAGGGAACAGCAGAAGAAGTGTGTTTCTCATAGAGAAGAGCTTGTAGGGAACAGCAGAAGAAAAGTGTTTCTCATAGAGAAGAGCTTGTAGGGAACAGCAGAAGAAAAGTGTTTCTCATAGAGAAGGGCTTGTAGGGAACAGCAGAAGAAGCGTGTTTCTCATAGAGAAGAGCTGTAGGGAACAGCAGCAGAAGAGTGTTTCTCATAGAGAAGAGCTGTCGGGAACAGCAGCAGAAGTGTGTTTCTCATAGAGAAGAGCTGTAGGGAACAGCTCAAGAAGAGTGTTTCTCATAGAGAAGAGCTTGTAGGGAACAGCAGAAGAAGTGTGTTTCTCATAGAGAAGAGCTGTGGGGAACAGCAGCAGAAGAGTGTTTCTCATAGAGAAGAGCTGTCGGGAACAGCAGCAGAAGTGTGTTTCTCATAGAGAAGAGCTGTAGGGAACAGCTCAAGAAGAGTGTTTCTCATAGAGAAGAGCTTGTAGGGAACAGCAGAAGAAGTGTGTTTCTCATAGAGAAGAGCTGTGGGGAACAGCAGTCAGATATGATGTCTGGTTCAGTACTGGAGCTAGCTGTGCTCTGAAGGCCATTGACCGTGTTTTGCATCGGCTAACATAAGGAATCTGTTGAGAGGAGAGTTGTGGTTTTGACATTTTGAATCTGTCAACTGAGATGAGTCATCCAATCATCCGTGTCAAAATGTCAAGATGTGTTTTTCATACAGGATGCGACTGAATAAGGCTACATAACCTGGTGGAGGGTATATGAATTTAATGTCATTTTTCATCAACTAACTAATCTATTAGTGATAAAATCTCATCTGTTTTCAGACTCGATTCAGAAGGGAGAGCAGACATAAGAAGACACATCAGCAGTAAGATCAGTATGCTTTAATAAGATATCAGTGCAGACATACAAACTTCGTATTGGGTTAAACTGCCCATACAGTAATAACAATAATAATAATAACAGTATAATAATAATAATATGAATTTAGCGTATTAAAACAAATCATAGGATCATCTAATATAACTATAAGACATCAACATATTTTAATATTTGATAAAAGGAGGACATATCCCAAAGAAATAAAACAAAACAATAACAACCCTCATTATATTTAGTAGCCTATAAATGCTGATATTGTCTTTAAAGAGGACGAGATCTCAGGTGGTTTCAACTCGTTTGTTTTCATTGTTTTCTGTTTTTTGGAGCCCTTCAAAGAGACACAGGATCTACAGCTAAGACTGGTGAGACCTCTCTTCTGCAGCTGTACGTCCGCAACTTCCCCCCAACCTACTCTGATCACATACAGGAGCATGCACACACACACTGCCTACTGTACTGAAGCACACACACACTTGCATACTGTACTGAAGCACACACACGTTGCCCAGAACCCAACGAAACACCAGGAGTGGTCAGATCATTTAAACTATCTTTCAAGGCACAAGGGAAACTCGCCAACTGAGCCACTGCTCATTGTTCTCTCTAAAGAATAAATAAATACATACAAATTATACATCCTTTGATTGATCCCTGTGTTTAATTTGTCTGGGCCGTGGGTGATTTAGCGGAAATGTCCCACATTCCATTCATTTCAGTTCAAAACAACAAACTCACTCCGCCAGATACATTTCCATTAACGTTGAGTTGGAAGCAGTGTTCGGTCTTTGTCAAAATGTACTAAGGTTGACACTAGGCTGGCTAAACTTGGCAGGGTCGTTCCAAGCATGTTTCTGAGAAAGGGAGCGAGAGAGAGAGAGAGAGAGAGAGAGAGAGAGAGAGAGAGAGAAGAGAGAGAGAGAGAGAGATGAGCTGACTACGTGAGTGAAGTCTTTGGAGAGGTCTGCATCAGTGGGCAGGCTGAGCAGGATGTGTCTCTCTCTGTCTGTCACTCAGTGCACAGTGTGTCTCTCTCTCTCTCTCTCTCTCTTCCTCTCTCTCTCTCTATCTATCTATCTATCTACAGTATCTATATATTTCTGTCTGTCTGTCTGTCTGTCTGTCTGTCTATCTTTCTATCTATCTATCTTTTCGCTTGTGTTTCTGACTTTGTGTCGCTACTCCCAGTGTGGGTCTCTATCTTGCAGCTCTGTAGTTGGGCATCTATGTCAGTCTACCAACGATCCTATGAGGAGTTAAAGTGGTCCTCAGTTGGTAGAGCATGGCGCTAACAACGCTTAAGTTGTGGGTTTGAGTCCCGCTGGGACCATATATACTGAAATGTACGCACTCACTGCAATGCAAGTCACTTTGGATGAAAGCGTCAGCTAAATGGCATATATAAAAGTTTCAAACAATGTAAAACTTTGAACAGATTCGACTTTGCATTTGCAGAAAACACATGCTTCCAGCCAGTCGAGGAAAGTGCCTGAGGAGATGAGCATGAACTTGGTTTGAGTTGTTCAGTGTGTATTAGCTTCACTGTCCACCCTCTGCGTCACACTGGACATAGTGTAGCCTGTTCTCCTTCAACAACCTGCAGCCCCATCACACCAACACTCTGTCTGATAGGTCGATGTGGGGGATCCAATAGTCTTTAGCCTTCTAGAACTCTCCGCTAGAACTTCTCTGCTGGTCTTCACCAGGGGTTGGGGCTACACAGGGGTTCTAATCAGGTCTAATAGATCTAGGGGTCTCAATACACAGCTAAACATAGGAGTTGGAAAGGCTAGTGTATGTGCGTGTGTGTGTGTGTGTGTGTGTGTGTGTGTGTGTGTGTGTGTGTGTGCGTGTGTGTGTGTGGGGGGGGGGGGGTATATGTGTGTGCGTGTGTGTGTGTGTGTGTGTGTGTGTAGGGGGGGGGGGGTATATGAGTGTGCGTGTGTGTGTGTGTGTGCGTGTGTGTGCGTGTGCGTGTGCGTGTGTGTGTGTGTGTGTGTGTGTGTGTGTGTGTGTGTGTGTGTGTGTGTGTGTGTGTATGTGTGAGGGGTGTGTGTGTGTGTGTGTGTGTGTGTGTGTGTGTTTGCACAATCTACAATCTACACAACGTACAACGAACATCTGTGCATTTGAAGGGCATAACACTGGGTTGAATCGTCATGGAGACAACCTTAAGGCAATGCTAAGGCACATTATATTGGTCACGAATCAAACTTTAAAGACAATCTCAGCAAGAACACAAACAACAACAGTCAACATCAAAATACAGTGTTAATGAAAGTGGATCCATATAAAGTTGCCTCTAAAAATGCAAGATGGTTACGTGTATGATATCTAAGAAGCACCGTCACTTCAGATACTGTTGGAAGTGATTCATTTACGTGTCAAATTATCGCTTGTTTACAATATCTCAAATGCTACATGTCAAAAGTGGAACTTAGAAAAGAATCGATAACTTTCATATATCTTTTTTTTTTTTGTGGTTTTCTTCTTCTCCTTCTTCTATTTTCTTTCTTTATGTCAAGCGATGAGCAGAACAGTACTGGCCTGCCGACAAATGACCAAATTCATGATACTTTTGCATATTTAGGCTCTGAAAATAAATGCCACTTAAAACCAAAACACAACAAAAGACCAGCACTATGAAAGGAGGTCTAAACGCACAGGAATCTGACCTGCATCTACAGGGTAGATAAGACAAGTACCAAGACACATCAACACTACAACACTATCCTTCACATTATAGTAGCAACAGAGATTCTGTCTTTAAATACATATATGTGTGTGTACAGAGCTAAAGTCACACTTTTAAAGTGGTCACCACACAAAGACAACACCTCTGGAAAAAAAGAGACAGAGAAAGAAAGAAAGAAAGAAAGAAAGAGAAGAGGAAAATTTGAGAACGTTTCTCTCTCAATGTGACTCTGATATGACACTTGACCCCATAGAAAGGCACTTAAGAGTAGGACTACCCCTATGTTGGGGCACACTCTGGAATAACCAATCAACCATCATCATCATCTTCATTCTGGTATAACCAATCAACCATCCACAGACAGTGGCCTATCAGGCACTGAGAGAAGGAACCAGGAAATCACGAGCAGGCACTTATCAAAGTGGGTACAACTAGGTACAGTCAGTGGTGGAAGGAAGGCAGAAGAGAAATGGGAGAGAGAAATACAAATAAACCCAAAACTTTATTTTCAAAATGTATATGAAGCTTACAAGAGGTTATGTTTCATTCAGATTGCAAACTATTGTGTTTGTTAGTGTCTGTGGTGGCGCCTTAAAGACAGACAGAGAGACAGAGGGGGACAGACAGACATACAGGCAGGCAGGCAGGCAGGCAGGCAGACAAACAGGCAGGCAGGCAGACAGACAGACAGACAGACAGACAGACAGACAGAGGGGGAAACAGACAGACAGACAGACAGACAGAGGGAGAAACAGACAGACAGACAGACAGACAGACAGAGACAGACAGAGAGGGAAACAGACAGACAGGCAGGCAGGCAGGCAGACAGACAGACAGACAGACAGACAGACAGACAGACAGACAGAAGGGGAGACAGACAGACAGACAGAGGGGGAAACAGACAGACAGAGGGGGAATGAGACAGAGGGTGAAACAGACAGACAGGCAGACAGGCAGACAGAAGGGGAGACAGACAGACAGACAGACAGACAGACAGACAGAAGGGGAGACAGACAGACAGACAGGTGGAGGGGGAGAGGGAGGGGAGAGAGGGGGGAGCATAAGAAATAATAATATCCCCCTGATAGAGGTTATACAATGGGAGAGATTCAATAGAACTTTAGAACACAAACCAAGATAAAATCTCATGTCTTAATAACAGAAAATAGTCTCATATAACTCAAAATGATACATGTATATAATTTATGAAGATAAAGGTGACAAGAACTGGTGAGCAGCCACTGCTGTTTAATGATACATATAGTGCTGCTTGAAAGTATGTGAACCCCTTGTGTATGTGAACCATCTTACTGACAAAATAAGTGAACCCCCTAGTTGCATTAGTTAAATCAAGTAGGTAAGTAGAATCAGGTGGGTAAATAATTGGGGTACCAAATGAACCAATCAAAGGAGAGATCTTTAGGAAAGAGTTTGGGCGGGATTCTGATAAATAGAGATATGTTTTGTGTTACCCATACAGGTGAATGCAAAACACACCATGCCGAGAGGAAAGGAGATCTCAGAGGACATCAGGAAGAGGGTTGTGAGAGCACATTAGATTTTATAAGTTCATTTCATCATTTATACAAAAATAATGACCATCCCTGTAGGGTTCACACACTTTCAAGCAGCACTGTATGCTGTAGGCTGTGGGGATGGGATGGGGTGGGATGGGAGGGGGAAGGATGGGGGGGATGGAGCAGGTTTGGGATGCGGGGGGGGGTACAACAGAGTTGTGTACTGAGTGGGATGAGGCAGTAGAATGTTGCTAGGCCAGGGTGTACTGGCTGAAGTTGGGCTCTGGTAAGGGTGGCCATGGCTGGGTAGGGGAGGGGGAGGAGGGGGGAGGAACGAGGGAGGGGGAGGAGGGAGGGGGGAGGAACGAGGAGGAGGGTGGGGTAAAGTTAGGGCTATAGGCCTACAGTAGCTTGTTTGGTAAATGGTGTAGAGCTGGGTCTATGGCTGGGTATGGTAGGGTGTAGGGTCTAGGGTAGATGGTATGGTAGGGTGTAGGGTATAAGGTGTAGGTAGTAAGATGTGGGGTGTAGGGCTTAGGGTGTAGGGTCTAGGAGGCCTGGTGTAGGGTGTAGGGTGTAGGCTGCAGGCCATAGGCTGTAGGGTGTAGGCTGTAGGGTCTAGTGTGTAGTGTAGGAGGCCTGGTGTAGGGCGTAGGCTGTAGGGTGTAGGCTATAGGCTGTAGGGTTGGCTGCAGGGCATAGGCTGTAGGCTGTAGGGTGTAGGGTGGAGGCTGTAGGGCGTAGGGTGTAGGCTGTAGGGCGTAGGGTCTAGGAGGCCTGGTCCAGGGCTCTCAGCAGGTCGCTACCCTGCAGCAGGTGGAGGTTGCCTTGCAGAGGGACGTTGACCTCACAGTCGTAGCGAGTGAGCTGGGGCAGGCAGTAGGACTCGCAGGACGTCCCCAGCAGTCGGCTGGCCACGCCTATCCCACAACAAACAATTGACACCGTTAGTAGACAAGAAGTGACCCGAACGAGGACATGGCTTTGAGGAAATCTAATGTCATTCAAAATAGAAACAAGCTTTATTGTCCAACAACTGTATATGACAGAAATGTCGGTATTTTGGTACGCGTGTTTTCGTTTTTTTTGGTATGTAGTTTATGACACATATCAAGAGAGGGAGGTGAGGTCTTTGAGGCAACAGCCAACTGGTGAGGACAACTGGTTGACGATAACTGAGGATCTTTGGGTCATGACGTAAAAGCCTAGACTGGGATTACGACCAAAGAATATTGTTTGTTCCAATCACTTGAGGCCCGGGAGTCTCTAAAAATAGAAGTGAACGTCGTTCTTACATTGTTTCCAAAAATCCCCCCATGGGAATGCTAATATCTTTTCCTTAATCCTTGAAAACCAGGCCAACTGGTTGCTGCCGTACAGGCTTGATCTTTTCTTAGGAACATCGCCATAAAGAAGGGGAGTAGCCTGTTACCCATGAGGTCAACGCCCAGACCGCAAATCCAAACCGTGAAAAAACAAGCACATATTTTGGGCTCTGATGGGGTAAGACAGTTGAACTAAGCTCATGAGGCATTTAGAAGTTATGTTCGTCGAGAATCATTGGCTATATATCAATAATTTAAAAGTCCCAAAATGTATGTACCCAATCCCAGATTGCCCCTTTAACGTTCAGTAGCTGCTTTTCGACAGCAGTGCCTGGTACTAGTGCCAATTGTGTCATAGTAGTGGCAATTCCCACAGTTGGCCTTTCTAGTCCCGCCCTGTATGACCTCCAGTTTGTTTACATTCTGCAGTTCGTGAGGCGGCAAACTATGGAGACACAAGTAGCACAACACATCAAATCCTCTGATTTTCCCCCCCAACAGGTTCTGGTCACTTCAGCACTTTATGACAATTAAATGCCATTGTATTTGAAAAAACACACTTTTCCAATCCATTCCATTATGTTGTTACAGCAAGCTAACTTGGACTATACTTTGCCACCACCAAGTTCGCTAGCCAATTAAAGCACTTGGATGATAGAAATACGCCGCTCTCACTCTGAACCGTGTCCCTAGCCCCGTTTGGCCTCATAAGGACCAGAGGGGTTAGAGAAGGCTAACAAAGACCGGTTTTAAGCACCAAATGGGCCCAGAGTAAGCACCATTGAGGCCCGGGAGTGACTGTGGAAAAGCAACCCCCTCCCAGACTCACCCTCTGTAGTTTTGGGAGAGGGCAGCATGCTGTAGTTGCAGCACTGTTCGGGGAAGGACTTCTTGGGTGCACATACTGAATACTGGGACTTCCTGTGTTGCTGGAGGGGGCTGAGGCGCTGATCGACAACCCCGGGTATCATCACACCTTTATCTGAGAGAGGGAGGGAGGGAGGGGGAGGGTGGGAGGGAGAGAATAGATAGGGAGAGGGAGAGAGAGAGACAGAAATGGCGTTTGTCTTCTGTGTCACTCCATTTTCTCAATTGCTCCTGAAACTCTTTGTCTGTGACTGTGTGAAGTATGTCCCGCTGAGGCCACCGTCCAGTGACATACCTGCCAGGGAGCTGGCGCTGAGAGACCTGTCCATGACGGCACAGCTGTCGTTCCTCATCCTCTTCCACATCATCATCATCTCGGATGGCTTAGACAGGGTGGCGTCACTCTGCAACACACACACACACATGCACGCGCACACACGCAGACACACAGACACACAGACAGACACAGACACAGACACAGACACAGACACACACACACACAAAACCAAAAGCATCAGTATCAGTCGTGAAGCAATGAAGACTTCACCAGTGCTTATCAGATGGGGAGGCTGGTGGAGGTAGAAATCGGAGGACGGAATGAGGACGAAAGGAATGAGGAATGGTATTACAATGAGCCTGTCCTCTGATTTCTACCTCCACCAGCCTCCCCTGCTGAAGGAATATACAGTATCTAGTCCCAGGGGTAGGTTAGAGTCTTACCGCGGCCATCTGTGTGAAGGAGCGTTTGAAGCCGCTGTCTGGGGCCAAGCTGGCTGGACTCATGTCTCTGTAGGCCTGGACAAAGTTCTCCATGGACCTGCAGAGTCCAGGAACAGCACATCAGGCCAACATGACCAAGACATCAAATCACATGACACAACATGACAATGTGATGAAACTCTTAACGGTAAACAACGGTCCTTGTTCCCTAACTGAGGGAGTGTACTTACTGTGAAAGGCTGTTACGTCACAAGTAGCAAAATGTCAACAAAACTGGAGTCACTTGTGTTTTTCCGAGACATTTTTCGAGACATTTTTCGCGTCAGCGTTATGAGAGTTGGTGTGGTTCGCTAAATACCTGTAAACGACTCAATTTACCTATGTCATATCTTTTACTATGTTCATATGTTGGCCAAATTCAATACATATTTAGTGTTTGTTAGTACTGTTTAGATTATAGAGTTTGCTAGCGATTATAACGGTGACGTCGGCATAGAAATATACAATGAGTAGAACGGACATGGTCCCCGTGGCAATTTAGCTCCTACAACCATAAGATGTCCAACATGGAATTGTAATACATCATTGCCATGGTAAACATTGTCATTGCATGTGTAGAACACAGAGAGAAGGTAAAAATTCAGAGGAGGCGCCATACAGTAGCAACGAAGCATCATTCGACCGAAAACACTCCAATGTCTGATGAGTTGAGTTGGTTGTTAATAAAGCTGTGAGCTAAAACTTCCAAACGGTACACCACAAGATGGCCGCCGGTACACCCAGCGTGGAATGTTGATTTGAATGGGGATATCCGATCTACTCATTGTATTTCTATGGATGTCAGTCTCTGAAAATGAAGAGTGTCTCCGGTTCTGTTTACATGTTGCAGTTTGTGACGTACAGATGTTCCAACTCTGTATAGAGTCAGCACACACTGAGGATACTTATAAGTTCTGATGACTCAAAAAACATAATTCTAGCACAATGTCTGAGATCTTTCCTCTAACAAGACAACCATTTACAATGTCTGAGATCTCTCCCCAATCATTCACAATGTCTGAGATCTTCTCTACCAAAACCACCATCCCACCAGTCTCAATGGTTGAGATCTCCCCCCTGTACCTCTGCTTGTGGAGGGGCATCCTGTTCACCGCCACGTTCTGACACGAGGGTCTCCCGCCGGCGCCCATGGGGTCCATCAGGC
>NC_139660.1:21966438-21968938 GCF_951799395.1 Argentina silus | reverse complement strand
CTGGGAGTTCCTGCTGTTGTAGATGACCGTGCCCTGGGTCTCCACCCACACGTAGCCGCCGCGCTTGGCTAGCATACGGTACTGCCCGCTCACCGCCTGACCCTTACTACAGACTGGAGACAGAGGGAGGGAGGAGGGGGGGGGGGGGGGGGGGGGGAGAGGGAGGAGGGGAGAGAGAGGGATAAGTCAGTATTATAGAGGCAGCTTGTGGCCGTTAAGAGAGACTCGGACAGAGGCTCAGAACTCATGAAAAGGGGCTCGAGAAAGAGGGTGAAGAGGGCTTGAGGAGAAGAGGAGGAGAAGGAGAAGATGAAGGAGAGGAGGAGGAGAAGATGAAGGAGAGGAGGAGGAGAAGAGAAGGAGAGGAGGAGGAGAAGAGAAGGAGAGGAGGAGGAGGAGAAGAAGAGAAGGAGAAGAGAAGGAGAGGAGGAGGAGAAGAGAAGGAGAGGAGGAGGAGGAGAAGAAGAGAAGGAGAAGAGAAGGAGAGGAGGAGGAGAAGAGAAGGAGAGGAGGAGGAGAAGAAGAGAAGGAGAAGAGAAGGAGACTAGTTGTGGTTCCAGTGTGTTAGTCTAGTGTTGGCGTGAGAACAGAGTCTTGGTCCTCGGGTTCACTCTGTCTAGGGCAGGATTAAACCCAGGCACACACACACACACACACACACACACACACACACACACACACACACACACACACACACACGCACGCACGCACGCACGCACGCACGTACGTACGCACACACACACCACTGCTGCTAGTGCTGCTCTGCAAGCTGGTCACGTTACTGCTGAGACGACTGCATGTGTGTGGGTGTGTGTGTGTGTGTGTGTGTGTGTGTGTGTGTCTCTGTGTGTGTGTGTGTGTGTGTGTGTGTGTCTGTGTGTGGCTGTGTGTGTGTGTGTGTGTGTGTGGGTGTGTGTGTGTGTGTGTGTGTGTGTGTGTGTGTGTGTGTGTGTGTGTGTGTGTGTCTGGGCGGGAGAGGGAGCAGCTATAGAGGGGTTGTTCTCTGAGGTGCCTGGCTGACTGACTGGCTGACTGGCTGACTGGCTGACTGACTGACTGACTCGCTGACTGACTGACTGGCTGACTGACTGATTGACTGACTGACTGACTGACTGGCTGGCTGACTGGCTGACTGACTGGCTGACTGACTGGCTGGCTGACTGGCTGGCTGACTGGCTGACTGACTGGCTGACTGGCTGACTAGCTGACTGATTGTAGCCATGACACAGTACATTCTGACTGCTGGGACCAATGCTGCACTGACAGATTGATCTGGTCTTTATAGACTAGCATCTAGACTACCATATAAACTACACACACACACACACACACACACACACACACACACACACACACACACACACACAGCTAGCCTTCCTCCCTCTCCTCTCCTCCTGTTACAGAGCACCTCTGATGTGGAGATGTCAGGGAGGAGAGAAGCCATGCCTCTGGAGGGACTCATTATTGGGCCTAATCTAGGCCACCTGGTCCCTTGTCCCCACACCCTCCCTGGCCACACACACACACACACACACACACACACACACACACACACACACACACACACACACACACACACACACACACACACACTGTTATCTCACCCATCACAGGTCTTTCCTAATGGGCATCTTAATAGCAGGTCTCAGGTCTGCTGAGACTAGCTCATCTAATCAGGTCTGTTTTCAATTAGACACAACTCTCACACACATGATGCACCTGAAATGGGATTAGACGGAGAGAGAGAGAGAGAGAGAGGGAGAGAGGGAGAGAGAGAGAGAAGGGGGGGAGAGGGAGAAGAGAGAGAAAGAGAGAGAGAGAGAGAGAGAGAGAGAGAGAGAGACAGAGAAAGGGGGGAGAGGGAGAAGAGAGAGAGAGAGAGAGAGAGAGAGAGGGAGAGAGAGAGAGAGAAGGGGGGGGAGAGGGAGAAGAGAGAGAAAGAGAGAGAGAGAGAGAGAGAGAGAGAGAGAGAGAGAGAGGTGTTGTGGTGACTGTGGAACCTGTTCTCTGTGTTGAAGCTGGCATCAGCCAACAGGTTTTGTGTTTCACCTCTGAGCCAGCAACATAAACACAACACAGAGAATGAGGGGGCGAGGGAGAACAAAGGGGAACAGAAAGAAGAAAGAAAGAAAGAAAAGAAAGAAAGAAAGAAAGATAGAAGAAGAAAGAAAGGAGGAAAGCGAAAGCCCTCCAGGTGTTGTGATGGCCAAACCTCCGTGGTTTCATTAAACACAGACACCATGTGACGCAGAGGAACGAGGGATGGAAAAGAGGAGAGGAAATTAGGTCAGTGACTGGGAGAACATGCCTGACATCAGAACAGGACCAATCTGTTTCAGGATTTATTCATGACAGGAAATAAAAGATCAAACCTGGAAAAAAAAACTGTTGTTTGTTTCTTTCTGCTTTTTATTCTTTATACTTCTAAACCATTGGTTTTTCAGAGGGTTCCTAGAGAGAGAGAGAGAGAGAGAGAGAGAGAGAGAGAGAGAGAGAGAGA
>NC_139660.1:21940605-21943105 GCF_951799395.1 Argentina silus | reverse complement strand
GGAGAAGAGGAGACACTCGCTTGCCTGACTGAATATTTGAGGACATGCCGAACTTCATTTCCATCCCTGAACGTATTATCTTATCAAATCACGTATCTAAGCATATCCTTAGTTCTCAGACCTACTCGCTGACCTGTCGGAAAGATCGGAAAGATGCTTGGCTAAATTTGACGTGTTGCCTCCCTTTGACTGCATAGCCTTGTAACATCTTTTACAAACAGGCTTTGTGATTTTGGTTGGCTCGCTGTCATCATCATTGGCTCTATAAGCAAAGTAACGCCAGATTTCACTTCTGGCATCCTTTTTATCAACAAGCCGGGGACGGCCAGCATCCACACTTGCGGCTTCCATCCTTCTCTTCCCTCCTCCTCGTCAACGCCGCGTGTGCGATTGTTTAGCGTTGTCTGTGCCAGCCACACGCCCACTAGGCACGCCAGGGCGGCATACAAAAAAATAAAAAAAACGGTTCTAAATGTTCTTAGTATAGAACCGTTTTTAAAGCGGCGTATCGTGAATCTTCACCCTCTGTGGATTTGAAAGGCTTGGAGGCCTAAGGGGTGGAGGCCTAAGTGGTGGAGGCCTAAGGGGTGGAGGCCTAAGGGGTGGAGGCCTAAGTGGTGGAGGCCTAAGGGGTGGAGGCCTAAGTGGTGGAGGCCTAAGGGGTGGAGGCCTAAGGGGTGGAGGCCTAAGGGTTGGAGGCCTAAGAACCTAAGGCTGGGAGGCCTAAGGGGTGGAGGCCTAACGGGTGGAGGCCTAAGAACTTAAGGCTTGGAGGCCTAAGGGGTGGATGCCTAAGGGGTGGAGGCCTAAGGGTTGGAGGCCTAAGACTTGGAGGCCTAAGGGGTGGGGGCCTAAGAACTTAAAGCTTGGAGGCCTAAGGGTTGGAGGCCTACGGGGTGGAGGCCTAAGAACCTAAGGGTTGGAGGCCTAAGGGTTGGAGGCCTAAGAACCTAAGGCTGGGAGGCCTAAGGGTTGAAGGCCTTGGCACAAACAATACATCTTGCTTATAAGACAGCAAGGTAGATCACTACCTCACATATACCTATTCAGATCGTTCAGATGTACTCGTGTCAGGGGTGGAGCTAGTGTGTGTGTGTGTGTGTGTGTGTGTGTGTGTGTGTGTGTGTGTGTGTGTGTGTGTGTGTGTGTGTGTGTGTGTGTGTGTGTGTGTGTGTGTGTGTGAGTGTGTGTGTGGTTCTATAGACAGAACCTCAGTCTTTCCCAGTCAGTCCTGTTCTGTTGGCACGTGAACAAACATGTGCTGCTGCTGTGGGTCTGGCCCAGAGCTGGCTGACACACACACACACACACACACACACCCACAACCACACACACACACACACACACACACACACACACACACACACACACACACACACACACACACAGCTCCATCACCCCACACACTTTTACATAAACACAGGTGGAGCAAACCACTCTCCTGTATTAAAGTGTAGGGGGATCAGTGTCTCTGTGTGTGTGTGTGTGTGTGTGTGTGTGTGTGTGTGTGTGTGTGTGTGTGTGTTTGTGTGTGTGTGAGACAGGGAGAGCTGCAGGGACACTGCTGTTTATTCATCACAATGAAAGTGACAGTCCCAGATCCTCTGAGCAGAGACAAGCTTAATCCAGGAAACTCCCACCACTTCCACACACATGCACGCACACACGCGCACACACGCACACACACACACACACACACACACACACACACACACACACACACACACACACACACACACACACACACACACACACTGCCTCTCCTCAACAACACTCAACCTCGGTACTCAGTGTAACAAATCACCTCACCCTTTATTAGACAAACACAACCAAACTCTAACATGACTGTTTACTGTGGTTACGGAGCAAACAGACCTATTCTACCCCTCAGCGGTGCACATATGTTCCCTCAGTTGGTTTAGCAAACTAAAAAAACAATAACTCTAAATAGACACACAGAGAATCATTCTTACATTCTAAATTTGTAGCTACAGTAGCTCAAGTCTCATTGGACTGTAGGTTAGCATGTAGGTTTGTGTATAGTCTCTCTCTCTCTCTCTCTCTCTCTCTCTCTCTCTCTCTCTCTCTCCGTGTGTGTGTGTGTGTGTGTGTGTGTGTGTGTGTGTGTGTGTTTAGGCAGGCTGGGGTTGGGAACAGAGGCATCACTCATTGGGTAATTATCTGTTTGCATAGACAGACAGACACACCACAAATCAACAGGGGCGGAGAGCAACAAGCCCTGCAAGCTACAGTCAATTCATTACCATCAGCTAGGCTACATAACACTGCTGGTTACTATTGCTACTGTGTGACCACATTAGCAATACTGAAAGGAGGCTAATATTACAGTAGCAATGCTGGCTAGCATTACAGTAGCAATGCTAAAAGGAGGCTAGCATTACAGTAGCAATGCTGATTAGCATTATAGTAGCAATGCTAAAAGGACACTAGCATTACATTAGCAATGCTAGCCTCTTAGCTTCCTACAGTAGGAGGCTAA
>NC_139660.1:21905669-21913169 GCF_951799395.1 Argentina silus | reverse complement strand
TTGAGTATGTATAAAATAATAGGATGTCATAAAAGCCTCTTCATCCCCACTACCCCCCTGTACAAGTTTCTCTCCTGTTAAAATTGTTGCCAATTAAAATGACTGCCAATTGCCCCTGGTCCGAGCATTGATTACTTTATCGTATGATGACTGTATTTGTTGTAAGTCGCTTTGGATAAAGGCGTCTGCTAAATGCCATAAATGTAAATGTAAATGTCATACTAGATTTGTCTTTCCATGTAGGCTAGTATGAATTCACTGCACACTGTTCAGTTTAATATTTTAGTCCCATTAGTCCTCTTCAATGGAGCAGGTAAGAGGAGATGACTGTATCTCTGTATGAATGAAGTGTAGTGTGTTGAAATGTGTCTCTTACTGCATACATTTTACCGAACAGTAGGCTCTTAATAGTATATGCGTGTTATGTTGTTGATACTTCTAGCAAACAGTAGAGCAGTATGAGATGTCGGACAAGGCCAGCCAGGTGGAATTGTTTGTCCCTTCAGGTGGACCGATTTCTATGTGTGTGCCAACAGAGAATGAGAGAGATTACTTGTCTTATAGTCAATGTATAATTTCGATGAGGAGAGTTGCCATGACAGCCACAGTAGTAACCCAGTATAGAATTCTCTCCCCCCACACATAAGACAGTCAGACTCCATCACAACATTCAAGTCCCAACTCAAAACCCACCTGTTCAAACTGGCATACTATCTATAAATTGGACACTCTGTACTTCACTTGTTTTTATCTTGATGTGTTGTTTGTTTTGTTTTTAATGATTGATGTCATGCTTTTGCTTTTACTTCTTTTCTGTAAGGTGACCTTGGGTGACCTGAAAGGCGCCTCCAAATAAAATGCATTATTATTATTATTATTATTATTGAATTCATCACCGTTTCCGTTTTTGGAACGTTCTACTGCGCTCTTGAATACACCCCCACGTGTCTGTCACTGAACTCCACTCCGCGTTTGCTTGGCTGCGTGACAACCAATCAGGTGACGACTACGCGTTTAGTTGGCTGCGTGACGACCAATCAGGTGACGACTAAGCGTTTGGTTGGCTGCGTGACCACCAATCAGGTGACGACAACGCCTCCGTACCTTCACCCAGTAGGATGTAACACCGACCGTTGTTGTGGTGCCGTAAAAATAATGCGATAGAGCAATAGTTTCTAGAAGCGGTGCGGCCAACTCAATACGAGAACCATAACAGCGCTACAGACTGTTAACGTAACTAAACAGCTTTACCTGCCGCCTTAGTTGCAACAGCGTCTCGTCGCTCAAACTCTGGATTTTACGAGGTTTTACGTGTCGTGTGTCGGCTAGCTGCCGTGGAGCCATGCTAACGTGTAG
Source organism: Argentina silus (assembly GCF_951799395.1). Lineage (NCBI taxonomy): Eukaryota > Metazoa > Chordata > Actinopteri > Argentiniformes > Argentinidae > Argentina > Argentina silus. Next base: position 21,911,813 of record NC_139660.1, on the reverse strand, counting down.
TGCAGAAAATCGGTGGACTCTTGAAAACACCCGCCAGATTTGATAGAGGGGCGACATCTCAACCGCGACCGTCAACCGCAACAAGGTGAGAGAGACAGGTTTTACGGGCAGGCATTTAGGGTCAAATGAGTTTGACGTGCGATCTAGAGGCGAAAGCTGAGCTGGTCCGAGGTTCAACTGGCTTACATTTGCTGTGTCTTCCATCAGATGCAACGCAGAACTCGCACCGCTGTCTTCTACAGCGAGGAGAAGACGACCACGGACGATGAGGCTGAAGACGATCCGTGAGTGTCTATTTTTGTTGTTGTTGTTGTTGTTGTTGTTGTTGTTGTTGTTGTTGTTGTTGTTGTTGTTGTTGTTGTTGTTGTTGTTAGGAATGGTCTACGAGCTGGTGGTCTGCTAGTCTGGTAGTCACCTTAAGCCCAGTCGGTTTCAGTGTGCATTCCAGGCAAGGGAATGTAGCATACACGATACCTGTACACACACCCCACTTTGCCTCTGTGGCTCCTGGCTAATTTTGATCTTGTGAGCACAGTGTTTGATTGTGTGTGTGCGTGTGCGTTGTGCAACATATTAGTTTCTTAGCTACAAGTTTCCTTATTATTCCTTATCCTTATTCCTTATTCCATATTATTCCAAGGCAGAAAACGTAGCAATCTACCCGACCAGAGTAGGTCTAACTCTCGGACCAGAAGGGTATCATAACAATCAGTCGTTCAGTGGGGTGATGATTGAAGCAGTGAGAGAATAAAACAAAACACGGGTGACAGTTTTCCTCTAAATGCCGTCCTATTCTATAAGTTTCGCCTCCGATGCGACCATAAGTCCTCTAACCAGACTGTCCCGTCCTCAGCTCCCACCCCCAGGCAGAGACCAGCGATGAGGAGGAGAGTGAGGAGTGGAAGCCAGCGGAGCCTAAGGCCCCCAAGCGGCCGGCGAGAGCCCCCCCAGGAGAGAAGAAACCTCCGGTGAAGAGACCTGCCAAACCAAAGGAACCTAAAGAGCCTAAAGAGCCCAAAGTGCCCAAACCCAGAGCCCCACGCAAACCTGCAGCAGAGAGGAAGCCTAGAGCCCCCAAAGCCCCTGCAGGCCCCAAAGCCCCCAGAGCCCCCCGAGCACCCAAGGCCAGTAAAGGGAGTGAGGGGGAGCAGCCCCCCCCAGTGGGAGAGGATGGGGGGGCCAGTCAGACGAACACCGTGGACCCTGATCCAGTGGCAGAGGCTCAGCAGACAGCCAGGGTCAAGGAGGAGGTAAGAATATATACACTTTCTATAAGGCACACACACACAAACACACACACGGGAACACTTTCTATGACACACACACACACACGGTAACACTTTCTATGATATACACACACACACACACACACACACACACACGGTAACACTTTCTATGAGACACACACACGCTAACACTTTCTATGACACACACACATGATGCCTTCTTTTTTACTCACCACTAAAGAATGCCTTATGATAGCTTAGGATCATTATGAGATGATATGACACATTATATTGCAGTCATACATGCTTATAACAACTCGTATAATGAGCTATGAATGCATTATAACTGTAACTATGCTCTAAGTAAGTGGTAGCAGAACCACTTACTTAGAGCATAGTGGTTCATATATTTATCCAAAGCGACTTCCATTGCAGTGAGTGCATCCATTTCAGTATATACGGTCCCAGCGGGAATCAAACCCACAACCTAAGCGTTGTTAGCACCATGCTCTACCAACTGAGCCACAGAGGACCACAGAGAACATCTGGCTTGGATATACCACTAAAGAGAAGTCCTGTCAGAGCTCGGCTGTGTGTTTCGGTTTCGTGTTTTGGTTCCAGCCTTACAGATGTCGTTTTCTATCTCCTTATGGTCATTTCATGTTCTGTATGTATTTTCTCAAGCCCTTCCTGAATGGCGATTCAGCTAATAAGAGGTTATAGCACTGTTATTACATAGTGATTCAGCTAGTAAGAGCTTATAGCACTGTTATTACATAGTGATTCAGCTAGTAAGAGCTTATAGCACTGTTATTACATAGTGGCTCAGGAACACGGCAATGACTTTCATAGCAGTTGAATGTACACTGCTCCTTTCTTTTATCCCTCCTTTTTATCCCTTTCTTTTCTTTTCCTCCTCTTCTTTTCTGTGTGTTCTCTCCTGGTCTCTCCTCTCCTCCTTTTCTATTTCCTCCTTTCTTTTCTCTCCTCTTCTCCTACTTTTCAATTTGTTCTCTCCTCTCCTGGGCTCTCCTCTCCTCCTCCTCTCCTCCTCCTCTCCTCTCTCCTACACACGTCTTACTCCTTTCCTGGCTGTCTTTCAGAGGCTGTCCTTCGCGATGCCTGAAGGACCCTGCGGTGACAGAAGGGGGTCCGGGGGGGCCGGGGGCCCCTCCTCCTCCTCCTCTGCCTCCTCCTCCAGCCATCAGCCCCCAGGGGTGAAGAAGGAGGAGCCAGAGGAGGACTTCAAGTTTGACGAGCCGTCTCTGAAGAGACAGAAGACCACCAGCGCCCCCCAGGGACGGCCCACCAAAACGGCCACCTCAGGGCGGGGCTTGGGAGAAGACCTCCACATGAACTGGGACCCTGTAGAAGTAAGTCAGTCACCTGATCGTCTCACGACCCGGAAGTCCATCTCTGGATTGAGATTCTGGGGGCGTAGGAAGTAGACACCGGGGCCGGGAAGTTGTCAGTGAGTCCCCCCCCCCCCCTTTTCGCTGAGCGCCTCACAATGCCCCTCCCCTTCCGCCCTCCCCTCTGTTCACAACCCAACTTGCACACGTTAGACAAAATGCAAAACATGCAATTAGCTGAAGATGTTTTTAATCCCATCATGTTTCTGGTGAGCGGTGTGCTTTCAGTGTCCGTGTTTGAAAAAAAAAAATCTGATTCTAATCCCCGTCTTCATTTAATGGAGAATCTTGATTTAATGAGACTGGTCTCAAGATTATCATCTCCAGCTTCCAGTTGGCTCATCCCTCCCCTTCTCCGTGCCCTGCAGCTCTTCCCCTGATGGTTTCTGTCAGGAGGAACACTGAGGGCTGCTGCCTGCACGTCTGGGACTAAATCACCCGTTCAATAGAGAATCTCTGTTGAAAAATGCTTTTTAGACTAGAAGTAGGCTTCATCTTAAATCCAGGGAATTGGACCTGAATGTTGTTTGGTGATGATGATGTGTGTGTGTGTGTGTGTGTGTGTGTGTGGTGCGCGCACGGTGTGTGTTTTCTGTGTGGTGTTTGTGTGTGCGGTGTGTGTGTGTGTGTGTGTGTTTTCTCTGTGTGTGTGTGTGTGTGCGTGTGTGTGTGTGTGTGTGTCAGTTGCTGTGTGAGAGGACGGGCGTGGAGGGCTGGGTGTGTGTGAACATCTCCCAGCTCTTCAGTGAGGAGAACACCATCCCCTTCATGGTGCGCTACAGGAAGGAGATGATCAACCACATGGACGCAGACGCTGTCAGAGACGTACAGCTGGTCCTGGAGGAGATCCGGTAGGGCACTGTGTGTGTGTGTGTGGGTGTGTGTCCTGTCTGTGTCTGTGTCTGTGTCTGTCTGTGTGTGTCTGTGTCTGTCTGTCTGTCTGTCTGTCTGTCTGTCTGTGCTTCTGTGTGTGTGTGTGTGTGTGTGTGTGTGTGTGTGTGTGTGTGTGTGTGTGTGTGTGTGTGTGTGTGTGTGTTAGGGGGTTGTATATATGAAAAGGCTATACCAGCAATGTAATGTATAGAGGGTAATATTTAATTATGCATTGTGTCTCTATGTAAAATGTTGAACACTATGCATAATTAAATATTACCCTCTCTACATTATATTGCACTATACATACTAGAACATATGTGTGTCTTCTATCCCAGTGGTCAGACGATGTAAGAGTTTGACTGGTCTAGTACAGTCACCACCAGTCAGTGTTGTTCCGGCCTCGGCCACTAGAGGGAGCCAGTAGTTTGTCTGTGTTCTCATGTTGATGTGAGGCTGTCCAGTGTGTTGGATCAGGAAGCACTAAGATACTCTTAAATCTGTTGAAGGCTACGGAAGAAAGCTTATCAAAGCCTTTTGACTGTCTGTCTGTTTGTCTGTCTGTCTGTCTGTCTGTCTGAGTGAGTGTGTCTGTCAGTCAATCAATGAAATGTTTTTTTTTAATTTATTTTTTTACAAAGACAATTGTCTCAAAGTGCTTTGCAACAAGAGGAATACAAATACAAACAATAAATACAATACGAATAATATGAACTAACACCCAACCGTAGACCCCCAAAAAGCAAGCCATGGAAAAAGTGTGTGTGTGTGTGTGAGATAACTGATTGTGTTGCTTCTGCAGTGGGCTGGCTAAGAAGGCCCAGTCCATCAGTCAGACTCTCAAGAAGGAGGGGGTTCTGAACGCTGGGCTGGACCAGGCTCTGAAGAACTGCAGGAGCGCCGACGAACTGGAACATGTGGTGAGTTACAACAGAAGTGGACCACTGGCTGACTGATTGTCTGACTGATTGTCTGACTGATTGTCTGACTGATTGTCTGACTGTCTGTCTGTCTGGGGTCGTGGTTGAGACGATCTTCAAACTGTTTTAGTGGTTATGTGAAAATGGAGTTATTATGGCAGACGAGACATGAATGTACATTCTAGTTGTAATTGTCATTGTGCTGTGAACACACAGGCTAAGTCATGTTGAACAGTGCCTTATAAGGCTAAGTCATGTTGAATAGTGCCTTATAAGGCTAAGTCAAGTTGAATAGTGCCTTATAAGGCTAAGTCATGTTGAACAGTGCCTTATAAGCCCATTGGGTGTACAAGACAGGATGACACTGAAACAGAATGTGTGTGTTCTCGACCCCCTCCCTCCCTCCCCCCCCCCTTTCCTTCCCTCCCTCCCTGCAGTACGCCCCCTACAAGAAAGGCAGCAAGCTGTCCAAAGCCCGCCGAGCCAAACAGCTGGGCCTGGAGTCTGCTGCCCTGGCCCTGCTGCAGGAACCCCAGAATCTGAACCTCCGATCCTGGGTCAGACCCGGCACTGAAGGTACCGGTCCACAACCAACCCCCTACACCTGGGTTTCAACGTCCATCCCAGATTCCCGTGTTTCAGATGCTCTTCACCTATTCATTTGCCTTACTATTTTATTTTATTACTATTATTTCAGTTACTTAGACTGTGGTTTAGGTTTGTTTAAAGAACCTGGCATGCTCTCCTCCTTCAAGCGATCTCCTCCTCAAAACTCATCTGTTTATTAAATATTTTTAGCGTTGTTTTTACAGACTGTGCTTTTGTTTGACTTTTTATTTATCAATCTATTTTTGTTCTCTCCATGGAATGTTGTGTCTTTGAGTACTGAGAAAAGCACTAAACAAAATGAATTTATTATTATTATTATTATTATTATTATTATTACATGAAATCCACCTATAGTGTGATTTTAGTCAGTCATCTCAGCGTTGGCCACTAGAGGGCAGCAGAGGTCTATGAAAGGACCCCATCGTGTGGATGGGGGGGGGGGGGGGTGTTGAGGAAAGGGCTACTGTGTGTCCCCCAACCGCCTCCTGTACATTCTGTCCATTGCAGGAGCACAAGAACTAGATGTATGGCAGAAACACAATATTGTCTTCACTTTCAAATGCAGATATGAACAAAATACACACCTTTAATTCAGAAAATGTAGCTGTTTAAGTTTTATATAGTTGTCAGTTTAGTCTGCTAGCATTGGTGACCCAGTCTTATGACCCAGTCCTCTGTGTTATTACCTAGAAGTGAATCCACCGGAACAAAGACCTGGGTTGAAGACATACACTCTGTGTACTGATGTCATCATGTTTGGGTTCTTTTGATTTATTTTTTTAAATATATGTTTTAGGGCATTTCTGCTTTATTGGGATAGAGACAGTAGAGGTTGACAGGAAGGATGGGTGAGCCCTGTAGTGATGTCATCCTGTTTGGGTTCCATCTAGAAGTTCTGTCTGGCCCTGTAGAGATGTCATCCTGTTTGGGTTCCATCTAGAAGTTCTGTCTGGCCTTGCTGTGATGTCATCCCGTTTGGGTTCCATCTAGAAGTTCTGTCTGGCCTTGCTGTGATGTCATCCTGTTTGGGTTCCATCTAGAAGTTCTGTCTGGCCTTGCTGTGATGTCATCCTGTTTGGGTTCCATCTAGTCGTTCTGTCTGCC
>NC_139660.1:21888169-21900669 GCF_951799395.1 Argentina silus | reverse complement strand
GATTTGAAATCCAACAATTACAATGAGGTGAAAAGTAGACATTCTCTTTTTCTTTTAAATTTATTTTATTTTTTAAATATCTTTTTAGGCCTAAGTAGAGTAGAGATTGACAGGAAGGATAGGAGAGAGAGAGAGAGGAGGGATGACATGCAAGATGGGTCGAGGGTGGGAATCGAACAAGGAACCTTGCGATTACGTGGTAAGCGCATTAGTGTGCTACGCCACTGAGCGCCCCGAAAAGTAGACTATAGACTAGTCTATGAGGTATGGGTTAAATAACTTCTTCTACAGCCTGGTATTGAGCAGGTACAGTAGTTACCTCCTGGAACGTACTGGGTCCAACCGGTCCTACTTGATAACCGCAGGGTTCTCCCCAGGATGTTAGAATAGCGTGGCGCTGGATTGCATTATCCGAACCCGAGTCAAACTCGTTTATTCATGTCGAAAATGCGCAAATAATACCTGCTAAAACACATTAGCTTTCGTTTTTTTTTTTTTTTTTAAACATGGTCGTTGCCGATCCAAGACAGTTACTCTGTTGTGACTAAATATATCGTTTAATTTGCCTTGAAATGTTTACAATAGCGGCGCCGCTAAGTTCACAGCGTGGCACAGCGCCACTCTTCCATTCTTTGGGGAGAAACCCTGGGCCAGAAAGCCCCCCCCCCCCTCCTCACCAAATAGTGACCCAGTAAATCCCGTATAAACACCAGCTGAAACAGGCCCGTACACTAAAGGCTTACCTTACACTTCTGACCTCGCATAGAAACAGTCTGTCGAGTCCGTTCCGCATTTTCGACTAACCTACATTGGAAACATGACTGGTTAAAAAGCGATTATTTTGACACCCCAATGTATTGTTTGTTTACCCCCGAGTGGAAGTAGCGAGTGGGGATGTCAAAGTCAATTTGATGCGTTCAGTAGTTAAATGGCTCCATCAGAACCTCTCCAGGACCATTAACATCCGGCGTGCTCAGGAGTGAACCCTGATGGATGTGTGGCAGGACGCAGGGCTCTAATTGGATCTGCGTCTGTGCGCTGGGTCGGAGGGCTGTCGGGCGCAGGGCAGCCTGGAGAGGACTGGTACATCTAACGGCTGATTAGATTAACGTCTGGCTTTGATGGACAGGCAGGTACAGACAGCTGAAGGACTGGAGTTGTGTGTGTGTGTGTGTGTGTGTGTGTGTGTGAGAGTGTGTGAGAGTGTGTGTGTGTATGTATGTTTACCGTGTGTGTGTGTATGTTCACCGATTATCCATAATTATTTTTAGAATTTGAATTTCATTCGATATCATTTTAGTTTTTATTTTAATAATATCAATGTTTTGAAGAATGTTGCATTTGTATATTTTTAGTTTTCTCTCAAAAATAATAATATTAATAAATAATAATGTTTTGTTGAAATATGATCCAAGAGATGCCAAATATATTCCATAGGAATTTATTTATTGTCAAATAAGAGGATTAGGGTCTTTTTATAAATATATTTTTTATTATTCTTTTCATATATCATCATATCATTCACCATTCAGCAGCCTTTTGCAAAGCTTAAAAATACTTTGGCTGTTACCATGGCCGTATAATATTGAATGTTTATGACTTATGACAAATTACAAAAGCAAGTCTTTGTTCAGCCCAAAGGCAACACCGTATTTATTGAAATAGATGGGTGAAATTACTGTAAAACGAAATGTTTTCCTCTAAAACACGGGATCAGGTTTATTATTCCTTGAGAACGGTCATGGCTGTATCTGGAGCCTCATGTTGTGTCTGTTTGTTTTCGTATAAATGAAGAGATAAGGCCTTAACGGTTCACGCAGTCTGTGTTATTGCTGAGCCCTATCTCCCTGCTCCAGCCCTGCTGACCATTCCTAGGGCTTATTTGGAAAGTAAATATTGAATCGGAATCGCTCCGTCTTAAGAATAATATTCATTAATGTCGCTTACATTCCTCATATTTTTCCAATTATGATTTCATTGTTTAGGAAGAACGTGATATGTGGAGTATTTCACATTTTTTTCTTCCTTCTTCTTCTTCTTCTTCTTCTTTGTTTTAATAATGTAAATACCAAACTTGTCCTTGAGAAGGAAAGCTGTAGCTAGAAATACAGACTTGGCCAGACTCGCGATGGCCTTCGACAATCTGCCAAACACCCGTTAAATCTATCCTGAAGACGGGTTTTGAACTTTCTTTCGCGCTTCGAAAAGTGTTTCTGTGCTTCAGGTTCGGTGGGTGTTCTGGACCTGAAAGTGATAGGTTTAGGTGAGCCTTTGGCTCTGGCCTGTGCAGTGGTGTCGCTGTCGTTGGTGTGGCGGGTCATCAGGAGTGTGTGTGTGTGTGTGTGTGTGTGTGTGTGTGTTCAGGGGAGGACACGGTGAAGGCTTTGGAGGGGGTTCTCAGGTGTCCCACTGTTACAGTATGCTCCTGTCCTTTCCTGTTTACAGTGGATGGAGGCCGAGGAATAATGTGCGTTTCAGCGGGATTTTGGTGTGTGTGTGTGTGTCTGTGTCTGTGTCTGTGTCTGTGTCTGTCTCTGTCTCTGTCTCTGTCTCTGTCTCTGTGTGTGTCTCTGTGTGTGTGTGTTTGTGTCTGTCTCTGTCTGTGTGTGTGTGTGTGTGTCACTGTGTTTGTGTCTGTCTGTGTGTGTACGCGCCTCTGTGTGTGTGTGTGCTCTGTCTGTATGCTTAGACGTCTTGCTTTCCGAGTGTTGATGATATTGCCTACGAGCAGAGACAGAGACAGGGACGGGGACAGAGAGGTGCTGTAGCTGATGCTGATGTCGCCCCCCCCCCCCAGCGTCCAGGTAGCTGTCACTCTCTGTCCCCCTCACTCACTGCGGTCACGGTCCTCACAGGGACAACAGCCTGAACACTGACTCACAACGACTGACTCACCGACGCAGGACTGAAGTAGAAACCCTAGTCTCTGACATGGTTCTGTCAGACACACACACACACGCATACGGAGGCACACACACACACACAGACACACACGGAGACACACATGTATATGGAGACACACACACACACGGAGACACACACGCATATGGAGGCACACACACATACAGAGACACACGCATATGGAGGCACACACACACACATACGGAGGGACACACACACATACGGAGACACACACACACACATACGGAGACACACACACGGAGGGACACACACACACACACGGTCCAGTCAGCCTGGCTGTTTCGATGCCAATCTTGTAAAGAAATACAACACTGTATTTCTCTTGGAGTGAAATCTACAGTAGTGGATGGGAGAGAGGGAGACGGAGAGAGAGAGAAAGAGAGAGAGGGAGAGGGAGAGAGGATGAGAAGGAGGATAGAAAGTTAGTTGTGGGTTGACGTGCCCAACTTGAGATGTGATGAATATTGCATGAGCAGAACCTCTGGTAGACAAGACAGCTGCAGGGGGGAACATGCCAACGTAGAGAAATCTCATTTTCCCCATAATTCTTGCCGCATTAAGCTCCCCCGTCCCCAAACAGGCCATTAACTGTGTGTGTGTGTGTGTCTCTGTGTGTCTCTGTGTGTGTGTCTCTGTGTGTGTGTGTGTGTGTGTGTGTGTGTGTGTGTGTGTGTGTGTGTGTGTAGTGGGTGCTGGATGGCTGCAGTTGAGGCAGGACTGTATATGTGTGTGTGTGTGTGTGTGTGTGTGTGTGTGTGTGTGTGTGTGTGTGTGTGTCTTGGGGGGGGGGTTGGTTGGTTGGTTGGTTGGTGGCGTGGTATTTGTCAGCTCAGTTCTTCCGCTTGGTATCCAGATTGACGGCTTGTTTCTTCCCCTCTTCCTTTCTCTCCAAAAGGTTTTCCTCCCAAAAGGTCAGACACTTAAAACTATTTGCTCAACAGCATGTCACTTCCCCTTAGAGGGAGACCCACGGAGGAGAGAGAGAGCACAGGACATACGGAGACTCGCCGTGTGTGTGTGTGTGTGTGTGTGTGTGTGTGTGTGTGTGGGGAGGGGAGGGGTCTGGTGTGCCGTGCAGCGGCGTGTGTGTGTGCTGTCTTTACAGGTTACGTTTTCCCTTGCAGACCCTGGCCATTAACCGAGGGGAGAATCTGAAGATTCTGACAGTGAAGGTCAACATCCCTGACAGGGTGAAGAATGACTTCTGTAGGTGGTGCTTCAACGTCAGGTCAGTCCCACACACACACACACACACACACACACGAAGAGACACACGCGCAGACGCGCGCACACACACACACACACACAGAGCCCTTCAACATTTTCCTCCTGCTCTCTCTCTGTCCCCAGTGCCAGCCTGTAACAGTGGCATCTCTCCCAGGTGTGATAGGCAGAGCTGGTAGTTGTGTGTGTGTGTGTGTGTGTATGTCCGCGCATGTGTGTGTGTGTCTGCGCGTGTGTGTGTCCGCACGCGTCCGCACCAGTGGCCCCATTTCTCACTTACAACCTTCCTTCTATGGCAGACACAGAACCTAACAGGCAGGGGTGTGTGTGTCAGCAACACTGGCCAACATTCTGTCCATCCCAGACACAGAGCCTGCTCCTCCCTGTCCTGTCCTGTCCTCTCCTCTCCTCTCCTGTCCTCTCCTGTCCTCTCCTGTCCTGTCCTGTCCTGTCCTCTCCTGTCCTGTCCTCTCCTGTCCTGTCCTCTCCTCTCCTGTCCTGTCCTCTCCTGTCCTCTCCTGTCCTCTCCTGTCCTGTCCTGTCCTCTCCTCTCCTGTCCTCTCCTCTCCTCTCCTCTCCTCTCCTCTCCTCTCCTCTCCTCTCCTGTCCTCTCCTCTCCTGTCCTGTCCTCTCCTCTCCTCTCCTCTCCTCTCCTCTCCTCTCCTGTCCTCTCCTGTCCTGTCCTCTCCTGTCCTCTCCCTGGTCCCTGGCATGTACACTCAGAGCAGAACCACGCTACAGATCGCTAAGCGATAGACTCACTAAACGGTCTGCAACATGCACCTGTTTTCTCAATAGGAGATAAAAAAAACAACAACCACCGAACTGATCCTGAAACTGTCTTCACGGCGGTTTTATTTCCTTGTCTGTCTCCTTCCCTCTCTTAGAAAAAAAAGAGGTTATGTTGAATTTCCTCTGGAAAATAACAGGTGTAATTGTGAGGTATTGTGCTGAACACGATCTGACATTATCCAGTACAGTAAGGCGTGGTAGGAAAACGTGGCGTCATTTAAAAGGTTTTGTTGCAGAACTGACCAGGTCTTTCTTGATGACAAGATTTTATCTCAATAAGGAAAGAGACTCACCTGGATAAATAAAGGTTAAATAAAAAAGACATAAAAAAAAAAAAGAAGAAGTCATATTTAGTCTAATATTTACTTCTAATAGAAGTAAAATTCCTTCTTCTAGCATTGCGACCGAGTATTGACCCTGGTCCGAACATTGATTACTTTATCTTCTGATGACTGACGGATAGATGATTCACTTACTAAACAAATGGATTTGTTGTAAGTCGCTTTGGATAAAGGCGTCTGCTAAATGCCATGAATGTAAATGTAAATATGATAAAGATTTCCCTATTAAACACTTTTTCACGATTCATAACTCAATGGCTTTTATTATGGTGGTGATTATTAAAAGAAAGTGGTTTCTGATATCATGTTTCACACTTCTAATACACACTCTGGCAGATGGAGAATGTTTAGGTTGTGTGATGTTGAATTAATAAATAAGAGAATTCATGGGAACAGTGTGATTATTCAAGGATTTCTTCATTTGTAAAGATGGCATTGTAGATCGTATTTTCAACAGATTAGAATACACCACAAATGTGTGACTGTTGGAGAGTTTTTTAAATGAATAAAAGGAATATCTGGAAAATAGATTCTGCTTTTAAAAAAGAGCAAAAAAAGCACTGCTTTTAAAAAAGATGAATGGAATTAAACATTGATTATTTTCAATCTGTTTCAGTCTTTTTGGATGTCCAAAATATGTAAAGCATTTGACTGCATTTTCTAAATCTCAATGGACTAAGTCCATTAATAATTAATAGTATCTAAAAATGAATAATAATCTTCACAGAGTATGTTGAAAGAGAATTCAAATTCTGAATTCAAGGCGTTGATTTGTTTTTTGTTTTCTATTTTATTTAATTTTTTAACATATCTGGTAAACAGATTTCAGACTACGGAATTATTTACTTTGCACACATTCAATATATTTATTTAGATAATTTTGTAAGGATGTATTTGAATTATTATTAGATATGATTTATATAACAAATGTATTGGTATAAGTATATAGGTTCAGATTGATCACTCATCCTTCGTTTTGTTAATTAATTTTCATTTCATCTGAAGTTAAACATATATTAAAAGTGTTAAATGGTGTATTAAACTGAAGTCTTTGTGTGATTTGATCACATTCAATATGTAAAACAGGAAAAATTTATCCATATTTTACTTCATTCACAAATATATATATATATATGCGCATAATTATGTGCATTAAAATGTAATTATGTGCATTATAATTATGTGCTTGTAATGAATTAATTATTCTCAATATAACCACACAAATTATATTCTATTTTCACATATGTATATGATGAAGATAAATACAATCCAAAATCATCTTAATATGTTCCATTTGTTGTGTGTTATTCCTGATATGCTGCAGTGTTTCAGGTTATATTTTGTGGATCATGATGACACTTTAGATCAGGTATTTGAGATGAACGGTGTTCTGGTAGGGTGTGTCCAGCGTGTGTGTGTGTGCGTGAGAATGTGTGTGTGTGTGTGTGTGTGTGTGTGTGTGTGTGTGTGTGTGTGTGTCTGACCTGGTGGTATTGTATGTATGTTTAGAGTGTGTGTGTGTGTGTGTGTGTGTGTGTGTGTGTGTGTGTGTGTGTGTGTGTGTGTGTGAGAGAATGTGTGTGAATGTGAGTGTCTGACCTGGTGGTATTGTATGTATGTTTAGAGTGTGTGTGTGTGTGTGTGTGTGTTAAAGACTGTTGTCTAACCTGTAGGTGGAGACCCAGGGGTTACGCCAACGAGGAGCTGATGAAGATCCTACGAGATGCGGTGGAGGACTCGTACAAAAGACTCATCGTACCCCTGCTCAGCAGAAGCTACAGGTCTGTACCCACACGTGTGTGTGTGTGTGTGTGTGCGCGTGTGTGTGTATAATGTATTAGCTGTATGTATTTGACGTCTTTCTTTTTTACTCTGAACCCCTACACCTCTCTCTCTCTCTCTCTATCTCTCTATCTCTATCTTTCCCTTTCTCTCTCTCTCTCTCTCTCTCTCTCTCTCTCTCTCTCTCTCTGTGTCTCTCTCTCTCTCTCTCTCTCTCTGTGTCTCTCTCTCTCTCTCTTTCAGGACCAAGCTGACGGCCAGTGCAGAGAAGGAGTCCATCGCCATGTTTGTTCGTAACCTGCGTCAACGCCTGTTGGTGTGTCCCGTCAGGGGGCGTGTCCTCATGGCTGTCGACCCAGGGTTCAGACACGGCTGTAAACTGGCCATCCTCTCCCCTACCAGTAAGACCCCACACACACACACACACACACACACATACACACATATTCAGTAAGTTAATTAAAATCCAGTTCATGATAAAAAAATAAAAAATAATAACGGTATTGAGTGAATTGACACACAAATTGACCCCAATGCTGCTGGTGTGTGTGTGTGTGTGTGTGTGTGTGTGTGTGTGTGTGTAGGAGTTGACAGTGTGTACAGAGAGGTGGTTAGAGCGTGGTCCCAGTGGACGTCCCTGTGTGTGTGCGTGTGTGTGTGTAGTGAGGGGGTCCAGTAGGTGACAGACCCTCACAGTTGACGGACGCGTCCTCTCAGCAGGCCTCTCTGTGGGCGGGGCTTCCTGCGGGGCCCCCCCCTGAGTGGCTGATCGCCCTGACGCAGAGACCGCCGCCCCCCACCGGGGGCGTGTCAGCTGGCAACCCTGTGTTGTGGCATCTGCCCTGCAGCACATTTATTCTGTGTACACACACACACACACACTCGCACTCACACACGCATACACGCACTCACACACACACACATCTATAAACTCACACACACACACAGCTTGACGGTGACAGGTCTGGGAGCGCGTGGTCACATGACCTCCTGCCAGAGCCGTCCAATAGGATCAGTCGCGTCCCGTCACCGTGACCGGGAACGACAGCACCACTGACCCTCCTACGGAGAAGGACAGGAATGGACAGAACCAAAGAAAGAAAGAAAGAAAGAAAGAAAGAGTGCAAAGGATGCATGTTTTTCCTCTTCTTCCCTCTCTCTCTCTCTCTCTCTATCTCTCCCTCTCTCTCTCTCTCTCTCTCTGTCCTTCTCTCTCTCCCTCTCTCTCTCTCTCTCTCCCCCCCCCCCCCCTCTCTCTCTCTCTCTCTCTCCTGGGTCAGATGTGGTTGTAGAGTGTGTTTTGTTATTCCTGTCTCCCAGGGAGACAGTAGGAATCTCAAGTCAAAGTCACGACTCAGAAGTCAATGACAGTGTGTTACGATCAAATTGCTCGGCCCTCGCTGATCTGGTCAGATTTATGGGAGTGAGTGGGTAGGTGGTGGGGTGTGGAGTTTTGCATTCTTCCTCTCTCCCTCCCTCCCTCTCACACACTCTCTCCTCTCTCTTCTCTCTCTCCCCCTGTTCCCCTCCCCCCCTCTCCTCTCCTCTCTTCTCCTCTCTTCTCCTCTCCTCTCCTCTCCTCTTCTCTCCTTCCCTCTCTCCCCTGTCCCCTCTCCTCCCCCCTCCCCTCTCCTCTCTCCTCCTCTCCTTTCTCCCCCTGTTCCAGGTCAGATCCTACACACAGATGTGGTTTTCCTGCACGGCTCAGGCCAGAACAGAGAGGCAGACAAACTACGCCACCTGATGACCAGATACAGGTACTGCAACGTGTGGCTGACAAACCTGTCTCCCAACAGATACGATACATTTGGGCCGGATTCAGGACACAAATGAAGCCATGGAGAGTCTCCTTTGAAAGTGTCATTTAATCCAGGACCTGGCATAATCTGTGTCCCGGGGGGAAACCGCGGCCACCCCCCCCCCCCCCCCCCTTGTGTGTTCTTGTTGAGGATAGTGTGTAAATTAAATAACACAACATCCTCAAGGTGAAATCAAGATGATTAGGTTCTAGGAAATATTGATCGTCACGACGACTACATTTTTTAAACGAACGGGTGAATCTGCGTATTTAGATAACGGAATATATCCGTCTGAATGGTTTTATTTTTTTTATTTTAGATTTCATGTTTCTCTCCAGCGAACATCTAACCTGTGAACTCTCTCCCTCCCTCTCTCTCTCTCTCTCTCTCCCTCTCTCACCCTCTCTCTCCCTTTCGCCCTCTCTCTCCCTCTCTGTCCCTTTCTCCCTCTCTCTCCCTTTCGCCCTCTCTCTCCCTCCCTCTCTCTCTCTCTCTCTCACACACAGCTGCAGCACGGTCGTCATCGGCAACGGCACGGCGTGCCGCGAGACGGAGTCGTTCTTCGCCGACCTCATCAGCCGGCGCTTCTTCCATCCGCTGGACGTGTCCTACTGGTGAGACCCCCCCCCCCCCCCCTGGCCACGCCCGTGTGGGACCTGAGCGGGAGCCAAGGAAGGCCAAATAAAGTGTCTTTTTAACACATTCCAACAACTTTTAACTGGCGAATGACCGCATGAAATGTTTTGATACACACGTCTCTTCGATATACGTGAGAAACACTCGATAGTGGTGTGAAAAACCGAAAGGGTTCGGGGTTACGATGAAATGAGGCCGATCTCTATCATTCTGCTGTGAGTGGAGGTTTTGGAGGTTTGGTGGAGGTTCTGTCCTGTCCGCCTTTTGGCCTTTTTTTGGTCCTTTTGACCTTTTTGGTCCTGTCCTGTCCTGTCCTGTCCTGTCCTGTCCTGTCCTGTCCGCCCCGTGGATAAAGATTGCGCCCAAACAAGATGGCGGCAGAGTGAACAGGCTTCCTTTTAAAGAGGCTTTGCTTACACTGTCTGCACAGTGAGTTTATATACTGGTAAAGCACTCCTACAGGACTGGAATGTGTCACTCTGGTGGGTTTTAAATCCCATCTGGACCTGGTTTGAATACCTCCTAATTAAGAACAAATATCTCCCCGCCACCGCGGTACCCGGCCCAGCTCCAACACAAATAACGATGGGCTTTCTGCTCCTCCATGTCTCTCTCTTTCTCTCTCTCCACCTCTCTCACTCTCTTTCTTTCTCTCTACACCTCTCTCACTCTCGATCTTTCTTTCTCTCTCTCTCTCTCTTTCTTTCTCTCTCTCCCTCTCTCTCTCTCTCTCTCTTTCTCCCCCCCCCCCCCCCCCCCTCTCTTCTCTGACCGACGTGTGTTTGTTGTCTTTGGGTCAGGACTGGATCGTAGCCCAGAACCACTCAGAAGTGTGTGTGTGTGTGTGTGTGTGTGTGTGTGTGTGTGTATTGTGTTCTCAGTCTCTCTCCTCCAATAGCAGAGTCTGCCTCTGCACCTCTGGGCTCCACGTGTAACAGGCCAAGACAGACAGACAGACAGACAGACACTTATAGCAAGTGGATCTGCATCACTCTCCTGGCCAGAACAAGAACACTATGGATGACAGACAGACAGACACACACACACACACACACACACACACACACACACACACACAGGGCCTCCGTATCATCAGTGTGGTTGAGACACAGAGAGACATTATCCTCTCTGCGTCCCTCAGGGTCCCCACCCCCCCCCCCCCCCCTCCCCGTAGGGTTCAGCTCTCCCCTCCTCTGCTCTGGGGAGCGCCGGTTCTGAAGTGGTCAGTAGAAGGTTCTGGGTGTTTATTAGGTAAGCTGGAGTTGTCTGTGGTTTCTGCCGGGGCCCGTTTCTTTGAAAGCAGAGCGGGTGGAGGCTACGTGCCGTCCTAGCCTGTGACCCACATGCTACATATGATCCACACGCTACATATGATCCACACACACTCTTCATGGCTGTGTGTGTGTGTTTCTTTGGTGGGTTTCTAGAACGCTCTGTTTGAGTTCTGTGACGCATAGGAATGCCAGACATCCCCTTTATGTGGCTGTGAATGGCTGTCCTGTATTAGTGTGTGTGTGTGTGTGTGTCCCAGCACCCAGTACTGGGCTTGTGTGTGTGTGTGTGTGTGTGTGTGTGTGTGTGTGTGTGTGTGTGTGTGTGTGTGTGCGTGCGTGTGTGGCTGTGTGTGTGTGGCTGTGTGTGTGTGTGTGTGTGTGTGTGTGTGTGTGTGTGGCTGTGTGTGTGTGTGTGTGTGTGTGTGTGTGTGTGTGTGTGTGTGTGTGTGTGTGTGTGTCTCCTCTCCTCTCCTCTCCTCTCCTCTCCTCTCCAAGCCCGCTTCAAGTCAATCAGTGAGTGGTTAGTTTAGGCCCAGGCCCATGCTGTCGGGACAGGCAGAGTTCTGTTGGTTCTATTACTTCTATTACTCAGCCTGACCTGGACCCGAGGGAACCCAGTCAGTGGTTCTCGAACTCTTCCCCCCCCCGTCCCTCCCGGAGGTTCTTGACCTCTCCCCTGCCGAGAGGGAGAGAGAGAGAGGGAGAGAGAGAGAGGGAGAGAGAGCCGGTGTCGGTCGCCAGACGTTTCCCAGGGATCTTGTTCCTAAGCGCTCCATCGAATCAAAGCCCCCCCCCCCCAAGAACGTTCCAGATGCTCCCAGCCTCCTGGATGTGACTCGTCCCCCTCCTCAGGAGTTGCGTCGTCGCCCCCCGACCACCGTAGAGCGTAGCAACGCCGGCAAACAGCCTCGGGACAGATCATTCGCCATCAGGGAATGACCTTTCAGGGCTGCCGGTGACTACACGTCCCAGGAGGCTTTGGGTCCCGCTGGTTGACCCCTGGTCGAACCCAGGCCACCGCCAGCCATCTTGACGATGAGCCGAATGGCACCCCGCGTCGCATCAGGGAATAACACCGGGGCACCGGGGACGCTCGCTGTGACCGTGACCGTGACGGTCCAAACGTGACCCGTGACCCCTCCCCCCCCCCCGACCAACCGTGGTCGCCTACGCTCGCCCGCTCCCCCTGCCTGTCCGCCCGCCCGTCCCCGCCGCGACCGCAAAGCGAAGTGCTTGATTGACAGGCGGCCGGGCTCAGCGAAACGGTGTCGGGGGGCGGCGGTGAGCGGCGAGGTTGTCTGTGGGTTCGGCGTGGGTGTAACAGGAGAAGCGGGGGTGTTCGGAATCAAAGGGCTCCTCCACACCCGACCCTGACCCAGACCAGACCAGAACCACACTGTTTATTTAATCTCCTCATGATAAATGCAGCCTGTCCCTCAACCTCTCCTCCCTCCCTCTCCTCCTCCTCTCTCTTCCTCTCCTCCTCTCTCCTCCCTCCTCCTCTCCCTCCCCCTCTCCTCCTCTCTCCTCTTCTCTCCCTCTCCTCTCTCCTGTCTCTTCCTCTCCTCCTCTCCCTCCCCCTCTCTCCTCTCTCTCTCTTCCACTCCTCCTCTCTCTTCCCTCTTCCTCTCCTCCTTCCCTCCCTCCTCCCCTCTCTCCTCTCTCTCTCTTCCCACTCCTCCTCTCTCTTCCCTCTTCCTCTCCTCCTTCCCTCCCTCCTCCCCTCTCTC
>NC_139660.1:21883256-21887969 GCF_951799395.1 Argentina silus | reverse complement strand
GTGTGTGTGTGTGTGTGTGTGTGTGTGTGTGGATGTCCTTGCTCTGCTCTCCTCGGAGGGCCTGTATTTGTCACAGATCATTATGCCTGCCACTGAGAGCCTCATGCTGGCCTGCCATCAGGGACCTGGAAGTACATTTTGCGTGTGTGTGTCTTCATGCTGCCCGTGTGTGTGAGTGGGTAGTGTGTGTTAGAGTCTAGGAGCTTGTGTGTGTGTGTGTGTGTGTGTGTGTGTGTGTGTGTGTGTGTGTGTGTGTGTGTGTGTGTGTATTGTCAGTATTGGTCAGTATAGGTCTCTGACTGCTCTCAGAACTCTTCAGTGCTGCTGCCTTGATGCTGCTGAACGTGTGTGTGTGTGCGCGTGTGTGTGTGCGTGCGTGCGTGCGTGCGTGTGTGTGTGTTCATAAGTGATGTCAGCCTAGATGGGCCAGTGTCTGAGGAGCTGCCCCTAGGCTCAGGAGTGAGAGGGAGAGGGAGAGGGAGACGGAGGGAGAAATGGAGTGGGACAACAGCCCTGTCGTTTCACCTTCATCAGCTGTGTGTGTGTGTGTGTGTGTGTGTAGGACAGTTTGGGCTCGTTGCCTTTGCCAGGGTCATCACACATACATTCTGGACATGATCTCATGCATATGCAGCCCTCCTATTAGGCTCTGTTTACGTAAACACACACACACACACACACACACACACACACGTGTCTCTTTATGCCTGTGTGTCTATCTCAGTCACTCAGTCTTGTTGGTTCCTGTCTACTGCCAGCCCTCTCTGACCCCACTGTATGTTTTCACTTACTCCCTGTGTGTGTGTGTGTGTGTGTGTGTGTGTGTGTGTGTGTGTGTGTGTGTGTGTGTGTGTGTGTGTGTGTGTGTGTGTGTGTGTGTGTGTGCGCGTGTGTGTGTGTGATTAACGACCAGCTCGCCGCTCCGTCTCCTCTGACCCCGCTGAAGGTCATGTGCCAGCGCTCGTTAGTGCTGTCGCTACGGCGACATGTCAGCTGTCAGGAGAAAGAGAGAGAGAGGGGGGAGGGGGGAGGGTTGATGAAGAAGCAGGGAGAGGAGGGAGGAGGTTAGAGAGAGAGGGGGGGGGGGGAGGGCTGATGAAGAAGCAGGGAGAGGAGGGAGGAGGTTAGAGAGAGGGGGGGGGGGGAGGGCTGATGAAGAAGCAGGGGGAGGAGGGAGGAGGTTAGAGAGAGAGGGGGAGGGGGGAGGGTTGATGAAGAAGCAGGGAGAGGAGGGAGGAGGTTAGAGAGAGAGGGGGAGGGGGGAGGGTTGATGAAGAAGCAGGGAGAGGAGGGAGGAGGTTAGAGAGAGAGGGGGGAGGGCTGATGAAGAAGCAGGGAGAGGAGGGAGGAGGTTAGAGAGAGAGGGGGGGGGGGGGGCTGATGAAGAAGCAGGGAGAGGAGGGAGGAGGTTAGAGAGAGAGAGGGGGGGGGGGAGGGTTGATGAAGAAGCAGGGAGAGGAGGGAGGAGGTTAGAGAGAGAGGGGGAGGGGGGAGGGTTGATGAAGAAGCAGGGAGAGGAGGGAGGAGGTTAGAGAGAGAGGGGGGGGAGGGCTGATGAAGAAGCAGGGAGAGGAGGGAGGAGGTTAGAGAGAGAGAGGGGGGGGAGGGCTGATGAAGAAGCAGGGAGAGGAGGGAGGAGGTTAGAGAGAGAGGGGGGGGAGGGCTGATGAAGAAGCAGGGAGAGGAGGGAGGAGGTTAGAGAGAGAGAGGGGGGGGAGGGCTGATGAAGAAGCAGGGAGAGGAGGGAGGAGGTTAGAGAGAGAAAGAGGGGGGCGGGGGAGGGGGCGTGGACGTGGACGTGGACAAGTTCATTTAAAATGCCAGTCTTGTCAGAAGGCTTCTGTCGCCGTCACTAAGACGATGCCACTAATTGGCAAGGTTGCCGTGTCGATGGCCCGAGGTGGGGGGTGGGGGAGGGAGGGAGGGAAGCCGTGGTGAGAAGGTTATCCTAATGGAAGGTGTGTTGTGTGTATGTGTTGTGTGTATGTGTGTGTGTGTGTGTGTGTGTGTGTGTGTGTGTGTGTGTGCGTGTGTGCGTGTGTGGTGTGTGCGTGCGTGCGTGCGTGCGTGTGTGTGTGTGTGTGTGTGTGTGTGTGTGTGCATGTGTGGTGTGTGCGTGCGTGCGTGCGTGCGTGTCCTGGTATAGGTACTCATTCAATAACTGCAACAAAACACTTTTAATCACATCCACCTCAATAGTGACCATGAAAAAATACCTCTGATGAGATTCTAACCTGCGATGATATAAGGTTGATTATCATGTTTCTCTTATATATATATATATACAGTACCAGTCAAAAGTTTGGACACACCTTCTCATTCAATGGTTTTTCTTTATTTTTTATTATTTTCTACATTGTAGATTCATATTGAAGACATCCAAACTATGAAGGAACACATATGGAATTATGTAGTCAACAAAAAAGTGTTAAACAAACCAGAATATGGTTTATATTTTAGATTCTTCAAAGGAGCCACCTTTTGCTTTGATGACAGCTTTGCACACTCTTGGCAAACTTTTGACTGGTACTATATATATATAGTAAATATAGTTGTTTGTCCAACATGACTCAATGAGCAGTATCTGAACCCACCCTCGTTCTCTGTAGCTGTTGGTCAGACAGTGCAGTACACCCAGCTGCCCTCTAGATGGCAGTGGTGCCCCACGGATGACCTGGCGTCTGCAGGGTCTCTATCAGACAGACAAGGACTCTGCACCATCCAGCAGGACACACACACAGCAGAGGGTAGCTGCTGGGTGGGATGCTTGGGACGACCGCACTCGGTTAGGGTTAAGGTAAGGGTTATGTTAAGGTCAGGGTTAAGGTGAGGTTTAGGTTAAGGTTAGGGTTAGGTTAAGGTGAGGGTTAGGTAAGGGTCAGGGTTAAGGTGAGGGTAAGGTTAGGGTTCGGTTAAGGTGAGGGTTAGGTTAAGGTAAGGGTTAAGGTGAGGGTTAGGTTAAGGTAAGGGTTAAGGTGAGGGTTAGGTAAGGGTCAGGGTTAAGGTGAGGGTTAGGTTAAGGTTAGGGTTCGGTTAAGGTGAGGGTTAGGTAAGGGTCAGGGTTAAGGTGAGGGTAAGGTTAGGGTTCGGTTAAGGTGAGTGTTAGGTTAAGGTAAGGGTTAAGGTAAGGGTTAAGGTAAGGGTTAAGGTGAGGGTAAGGTTGTCCCAAGGATCCCAGTTGGCTTCTACTGATTGCTCCTGGCTCAGTCATATCTATTCAGTCTAAAATAATATTTAATATTTATTAATATATTTTTTGTAATAGATTGCTCTGAGTGGTGGGTAATTGTGTGTGTGTGTGCGTGCGCGTGTGTTGATGCTGCAGGTCAGACACAGGGCTCGCCCGGGTCTCTGAATGCGTTTTGATCGCAGCCAGAACATTTCCACTCTCCTTCCTTCCTCCTCGTTCTCTCTCTTCTCTCTCTTCTTCCAACCCCCGTCCCCCCCCCCTCCCTCCGTCCCCCCTCCCATCCACTTCACTTGATGATCCATTCCTCCGATTTATCTTTCCACCATTGACGTTCATTGTACTCCAGTACAAGAGGTACAGAACTCTGCAGCCTGCAGTGAAAGAACGTTTCTCTCTCTCCGTCTCTCTCTCTCTCCCTCTCTCTCCCTTTCTCTCTCTCTAAAAGCTTTTCTGAAAGCTTGTTGTGAGCGTCTCAGAGTTTGACCCTGTGATGCTCTAGAGTCTAGTCAATAGCCCAGGTAAAGGCGGGCGGATACAGCTTAGCGTTGGGGGGGGGGGGGGGGGGGGGGAAAGTGTGTCTGTGTCTGTGTCTGTGTCTGTGTCTGTGTCTGTGTCTGTGTCTGTGTGTGTGTGTGTGTGTGTGCGCGCGCGTGTGTGCGTGTGTAGGTGTATGGAGGATCCTGTCCTACTCATAGTTCTGTTCTATCTCTCTGGTCAAACTCGTCTGACCAACAGTTGTTGTCTATGGAGAAGAGGGGGGGGGGGGGGGGGAGGGGAGAGCAGAGGAGAGGAGAGGAGACAGGAGGGGAAGGGACCAGAGGAGAGGAGACAGGAGGGGAAGGGACCAGAGGAGAGGAGAGGAGAGGAGGGAGGACATTTTGCGATCACCCTCGCCGAAATCCTCAGCATCTTGCTGTTCTCTCCAAGATTCCCACACGACTGTTGAATTCATCCTCTGACGCACCCCAAAAGACGCTAAATCGATGATTAGCGTATTTCCGCGACCGAGGCGGGGGGACAGAACCCCGCCCCCATCATTCTAATGGGTCTGGGATGGAAACAACGTGGGGGAAAATGGTGTAGTGTGTCCAGCAGTGGGACTGGGGGGGCGGGGGGGGGGGGGACGACGACTATGTAGGGAGTGGACCAGGGTCCTCACAAGAGACAAGAGAATGACCTGTTTCTGTTTCTGAGTTCAACCTTGTTGTTGACCGGTTTACCGTTGTCTTGATTTTCTGTCCCCCTCTCCTCCTTCTCCCTCCCTCCCTCCCTCCCTCCCTCCCTCCTCTCTCCTCCCCCCCCCCCCCCCCCCCCCTCCCTCCCCAGTATAACCAGTGAAGCAGGGGCGTCCATCTACAGTGTGAGTCCAGAGGCTGTGAAGGAGATGCCAGACCTGGACCCCAACCTGAGGAGCGCAGGTAACCGTGTGTGTGTGTGTGTGTGTGTGTGTGTGTGTGTGTGTGTGTGTGTGTGTGTGTGTGTGTGTGTGTGTGTGTGTGTGAGAGAGAGAAAAGAAGTTCACT
>NC_139660.1:21873256-21878256 GCF_951799395.1 Argentina silus | reverse complement strand
AAAGTCAGATTAGTGTTCTGCAGTAACTGTTTGTTGCCGTACGGAGGGAGGGAGAGAGGGAGGGAGAGAGAGGGAGAGGAAAAGGGAGAGAGAGAGAGAGATGGATAACAAACAGGGAATCAGGTGTGTGTGTGTGTGTGTGTGCCTGTGTGTGTGTGTGCGCGCCTGTGTGTTTGCCTGTGTGTGTGTGTGTGTGCCTGAGTGTGTGTGCGCGCCTGTGTGTTTGCCTGTGTGTGTGTGTGTGTGTGTGTGCCTGAGTGTGTGTGTGCGTGCCTGTGTGTTTGCCTGTGTGTGTGTGTGTGTGTGTGTGTGTGTGTGCGCCTGTGCGTACGCATGTGTGTGTGTGCTTGTGTGTGTGTATAGGTATAGGGACTTTATACTCCACCCCTACAGAGGGACACAGGAAGGGGTTGTGCTGATCTCTGTGTTGTCAGAGACACTGGGGCGTACCACTTCATCAGCCTCCGGGGGGGGTTGTGTATAGTACGCTCTGTCAGGGAACTGACACAGGGAAGCATTGTGCTCTGGTTCAGAGTAACACAACACCAGGGCCGAGCACCGCTGATGGACAGAGATGTCTGGGTGTGTGTGTGCGTGTGCGTGTGCGTGTGCGTGTGCGTGTGCGTGTGCGTGTGGGTGTGTGTGTGTGTGTGTTCAAACACCATAACAAACCGCCCAGACAAACACACTGGACAAGTGTATGTCGTGTCAACATGCACTCTGTCTTACACACGCACACACTCTCACTCATCTGCTCTCTCTCTCTACTCTCTGTCTCTCTTACAAACACACACACACACACATACACACTCTCTCTAACTGAAAGCAGATGTGTCTGTGTGTTCTGGGAGAAGAAGCTTTAGCCCACAAGCATCTCCAGGCTCCCTCACAGCCCACTGGCCCTAGTGGCTGACACACACACACACACACACACACACACACACACACACACACACTCTCTCTCTGCGTGTGGTGAATTATGGGTCTATCTGAGCGGTCATAGGCTCATGCTACAGTGGAGCCCCCTGGGTCAGACCCCTCCATCCCTACGCCCGCCCCCCCCTCCCCCTCCCCATCCCCCCCCCCTCCCCCTCCCCATCCCCCCGTGCCCCACAGACCCAGACTGGTGCGTGGGTTGGGGACTCCAGACACTGCTGGTCTCTCACTCTCCCCCATCCATCTATCCATCCATCCCCCTCTTCTCTCCCTCCTCCTCCTCCTCCTCCTCAACTTACTCCTCTCTCTCCTCTTCTCCCCCCCCCCCCCCCCCCCCCCCGGTGAGGGTCACAGTGACGTGTCCCCCCCCCCCCCCCCCTCCACGTGTCTGTCAGCGGCGAGCGTTTATTTACCCTGCCACATGATCTGAGATGGCAAACGGAACCCGAGCCGGGCCGGGACGTGATGAGTGATGTAGGCCCTGTATGGACGACACAGAGAGGAGGGACTCACTGACCCACAGCACACACACACACACTACACACACACACTACACACACACACACACACACACTTCACAGACACACACACACACTTTACACACACACACACACACACTACACACACACACACACACACACACACTTCACAGACACACACACACACTTTACACACACACACACACACACACACTACACAATAGTGACTTGTGTATATGTGTGTCACAGCGAGAGGAGCAGGCACAAGAACAGGGAGAAGAGAAGAGCAGAGTGTAACACTGCACCACTGTTAGTTTGTCCTGTTAAAGCTCAGTGTGTTTCTTGGTCCAGCGTGGCGTCCGGGATGTGTTCTGTTTAGTGTTCCGTTCTCAGGTGCGGCGAACGGGCTGTTGAGATCGGTTTTAGGACAATCCAAGATTCTCCGGAGTGGCTTCCAAAGTAACAGGTTGTTCTGTAGAGAGAGTGCGTGAGAGTGCTAGCCTAGCCTAGCCTTGCCTAGCCTCGCCGGCTAACTCTGCCCATGCCTCACATGCTGGCCGAGCTAGCCTAGCTTAGCCTAGCCTAGCTAGGTAACTCTCCCCATGCCTAATACACTGACCTCGCAAGCCTAGCCTAGCCTCGCCTCGCTAGCATTGAGTTTAGCCTCAGGTTGAACACCGGCTGAGCTAGTGTTATGACCCCAGCCTTTTAAGGCCGTTATTATCTCCTCCAAAACAAGTTAATATTGTTGGAGCAGCGGTTAGCGAGGCACGGAGGACCCGGGTTCGAATCCCACGAGGGCCGTTGGCACCGCTGTAGTTCACTGCGACTGGTGTGGAGTTTATTACCTCAGAAAGCAGGCGAGCCGGGGCCTCGCACGCGCACGCGCACACACACACACACACACATTCTCTCTCTCTCTCTCTCTCTCTCTCTCTCTCTCACACACACACACACACTCCCCTACACACACGCACACACACACACACACACAAACCCACCCAGCCAGCCAAGTGCAACAGAGGTAAACGGGCCAACATGGCGCCTCGTGGAGCCCTCTGACTGACAGGCCTGACGGAGGGGAGGAAATGAGCGGGCGGGCGAGAAGGACCGGACCAATAAAAGGCGGATTGGACTTCACTGTAGTCCAGGGACACCGAACGCCGAACGCGCCGTTCTCACTCAAACATGTACATGCGGTCGCAAGAAATGAAGAGTCCCCGAGTTTTTTTTTTTTTTTACGTTCTTTTTTTTTTTTTTTTACTCGTTTTTGAAGACATGTATTGTTGAGTGTGTGAAGTCATTCTAAGTGTTCATTTACTCCGTCAGTGTTCACAGGACAGCGTTTATTGCTTTGTGGTGATTTTAGCTCCTATTTTCTTTCGTTAGACAGTTGATTCGGACGAAAGCAAAATGTAGACAACTAAAATCTCGGCTTTTATTTCATTCGGTAGATCGGTTCCGTTTTGGAGTGATGTTGAATAAGCAAGTATCAGTGTATCAAGATATCAGACGTCGTGTCATAGAGTGCGGTGCTGACCTGTCAATCACCTGGGTGCAGGGCGTGGCCTGGAGCCAGGGGGAATCCCCAGGCGCGTCTCACTCCAGCGATGAGAGAAAACACACCAGAACACACCACCGGATATTAAAGACTCTGTCACTCCTCACCTCCCTCTCCCCTCACCCCCCTCCCCTCTCCTCACCCCTTCCTCCCCTCTCTGCGTCCTCTCGAGGGGGGGGGGGGGTTTAGAGGTTTCTGTCAGGACAGGTGAGATGGCCTGTGGGTCCTGGGGGGGGGAGCGGTTATGATGTCATTTCCTCCGGCGAGCACCGTGGTTTCTCAAGGCGGTGTTTATTGGCGCGACCGCGAAACGGCCTGATTGGTTGCCCCCCCCCCCCCTCCGGGCAGGGGTCTGTCTGTGAGTGGTGGTGCCTGCAGGGAGGACAGGAAGAGAGGGAGACTGTTAGAGGAGGAGAGGAGAAAGGGAGGGAGGGAGGGAGGGAGGATGACGAAGGAGTGACAGTGATTGATGGCTCTTGCCTATAGCAGCGTCTTGAGTGTGGGAAAAAGGCAGCTTTACTGTGAAACACTGTGTGTGTGTGTGTGTGTGTGTGTGTGTGTGTGTGTGTGTGTGTGTGTGTGTGTGTGTGTGTTGGCCAATGGCAGGAGGAGACTCTTTCTCTCTGTAACACTATCAGTCTCCTGTCTCCTCCGGTCGGGGGAGGGGGGTTTGGGGGGGGGGGGGGGGGGGCGGGGTGTGTATCTGTAAATGTCAGTGTCAGCTCTCTGACGGAATGTTCTAGAGGAGGCCCCTCTGTACAATACATGTGCCCCCGAAACATATCAGCTCTCAACACGTTGACTCTTTATGATTCTAGATGAGCCCACCCCCACCCCCACCCCGAGTGATGGAAAGCTTCACGATAACTGTTACGTAACGCCATGCAACACGGCAGATGTTTATGATCCAACTTCTGTTCTTTTCTGTTGTTATTACCAACTGTTTTTTTCCGTCCCTACGTGGTAAGTCTTGTTGTCCGGTGAATATAACATGTGTTGTTGTGCTGCGTAGGTACATGTGGTCGTTTACCTGTTGCCTTCGGAGAGAACTGGTTGCATTTTGAATGCTAACGCTAACGAAGGAATGCTAACTCGTCAACAAATGAGACTATGAAGCGATAAAGTCAGAGTGGAGCTGTTTTCTCACGCCTTGGGTGTGTGTGTGTGTGTGTCGGCGCAGCCCTGTGGCGGTGGGTGAAGGAGTGATCAGGGGGTGAAGACAGACGGCTCCATTGGCAGGTGTTTATTGGCTTGGTTTCTCACAGCCCCGAGCTGTGTGTGTGTGTGTGTGTGTGTGTGTGTGTGTGTCTCTGAGTGTGTGTGTCTCTGAGTGTGTCTATGTGTGTCTGTGTGTGCGTGCGTTCGCGTGTGTGTGCGTGTTTGCGTGTGTGTGTGCGCGTTTGTGCGTGTGTGTGTGCGTTTTACATGTGTGTGTGCGCGCACACAGCAGTGATACCAGGAAGTTGAGAAATACCCATTAGCTGTTCATCAGTGGTGTTACAATAACATAAACCCATCTCCTCACCATCATATCACTTTAGCTTCTGATTTATGACCAGCACTAAAACACCTCTCTCTCTCACACACACACACACACACACACACACACACACGCACGCAAGCCAAGCCAAGCCAAGCCAACCAACCCAGGGCAATTTCCGCTGTAACACATTACCTTTAGGCCTGTATGTTTAAGAGCAGAGTTGACATAATGTGCTGTGTGTGTGTGTGTGTGTGTGTGTGTGTGTGTGCGCGCCAGTCAGTCAGTCAGTCAGTCAGGACCAGCACACGTCTCCAGCCCTTCATGAGGACCATACCCCCCCCCCCCCCCCCCCCCACACACACACACACACACACACACACACCCACACCCACCCTCCCAGGGCCTCCCTACACACACACAGCCATGCTGGCTCCTCCGGGGCGACCAGTCTCCAGGGCCAGAGTGGCAGGCCTCATAGATGCCCGTCAGCCAGCGGCCCCGCAGACGCCATTACGGCTCCACGTCAGTCAACACCTCCACC
>NC_139660.1:21845756-21858256 GCF_951799395.1 Argentina silus | reverse complement strand
TAATTGTAGAAGAGTGTTTCCTGGACCTGTGTTTATGTTCATGCAGCAGAAGGAGAGGAAAGCTCTCCAAACACACAGGCTGGAAACTGAGCAGGCCGGGCTGGGAGGGATGTGGAAATCTGCTCAGGCAAATATTTGGTTCCTGCTAGAAATGTGATATCTGGTCTTCATTCTTCTGTTTACGCTTCCCCCCCCCCCTTCCACCCCTACCTCCTTTCCTCTCTCTCATTCCCTCCTTCCCTCCCTTTACCCTCATCCTCTTCACCCTCTTGTCATTCATCTGGATCCTCTCTTTCCTCCCTCCTCATCGCTCCCTCCTTCCTTTCCTCTCCTCCTCCCTCTCTCTGCCTCCCCCTCCTCCCTCTCTCTTCCTCCACTCCCTCCAGACTTCGAGCAGGCAGACTTCAAGCGGGGCATCGTGTCTATGAGTGACCTGCGGGTCGGGGAGGTTCTGACGGGTCGGGTGGACAACACGGCGCTGTTCGGGGCCTTCGTGGACATCGGCGTGGGCCGGTCCGGCCTCATCCACAAGAAGTACATCACCCCAGACAAGCTGCCAGTGGACCAGAGGCGCCGCAGCCTGGCATTAGGACCCGGGGAACGCGTGGAGGTCCGGGTTCTGAGCTTGGACTCGCAAAGAGGACGCATCGGACTGGATCTCATACGGGTCCTCAGATAGTAGATCACACACCCAGCTCAGATAGTAGATTCCACCCACCTCAGACAGTAGATCACACCTCATAAGGATGGCTCAGACAGTAGACTGCACCCAGCTCAGATAGTAGACCACACCTCATACGGATGGCTCAGACAGTAGACTGCACCCAGCTCAGACTGCACCCAGCTCAGATAGTAGACTGCACCCAGCTCAGATAGTAGACAGCACCCAGCTCAGATAGTAGACCACACCTCATACGGATGGCTCAGATAGTAGACTGCACCCAGCTCAGATAGTAGACTGGACCCGCTGGTCTCTTAAACACTTGAGTGTGTGCTGGAATATAACCCCACAGAGACTGTGGTTGACTGAATGTTGAAGTTTGGATAGTATGGAAATTCAGTGGTAAAGTTCAGTGGTAAGATGACTGATGTTTTGTTTATGTTTATGTACTGTTGTGTAGGTTGTAGGACCAACTCCCATGTGCCACTGTTTGTTACTCAGACAGTATATTGTTCTTTCTGTCCCTTAAATTAAATGTTATAATATTTTGATAAGAAATGTATTGGAAAAAAGGGGAATTAAAAGAATACATTGGAACCCATGTTGTTGTGTATTTCTGTAACACTTGCAGAGCATGAACCCATGACACTAAGCATCAACCCAGGTGGGACTCGAACCCACAATCCCCAGCTCCAGAGGCTGGTGCCACTGGTAACCTTTTATGCTGCCAAAATGTCTGACATGAGACAGGTCGGGAGCTCGGAACAGCCACCACTCATGAACATTGGTCTGGGACGGCTAAGGCAGGGGAGTATTGTCTAGTGCATGACCAGCATCAGCCTCACAATGCCCCAACACTTGATTGAACATGAACCCTTTGCTAGGGACAGACAACAGTTGTCCATCCTTCAATGTTGTCGTAACATTCCATACATATCAATTATTCAATACGTCTTTACAAATAATTGTTCATATACTGGATGTGGCATCAGCAGGAATGTTATGCGGTATGAATTGAGTCACATAGGATGAAATTAAAGTCGACCCAGATGGGACTCGAACCCACAATCCCCAGCTCCGGAGGCTGGTACCTTATCCATCAGGCCACTGGGTCACAGCTCACCTTTAGCTTCTATCCAAATCGACTCACAATAAATACATTACACCTCCCTTTCTTCTGCTACTTTGGTGGATCTCTCTGTCTGAAAGTATAGTATAGTATATGCTGTATAGCTGACGCTTTTATGCTTACAGTACTTATGTACTTACAGTACAGTGAGTGTAAGTTACCCCAATCCCCCAAAGCTGTCTGGTGGGACATTGAGCCCTTCGCTTGTTTCCATGTTCATACCTGATTCAGCTGAGAGAGAGATTTGAACATCACTCCTAGTGGGAGTTGAACCCATGACACAAAGTATGTGAAGGAACAGAGGACCAAATTAAACTCAAACCAGATGGGACTTTTCTGTACCGAACTTGAAACCATTACTAGTAATATATCTGCATACATCACTATGCCCTGGTGGGCATTGAACCTATAACACTAAGCATCGACCAAGGTGGGACTCGAACCCACAATCCCCAGCTCCGGAGGCTGGTGCCTTATCCATTAGGCCACTAGGTCGCTACTGGTGATCTCTTATGCTGCCAGAATGTCTGACATTCCAGAAAATAATCAGATACCAGACAGGTCGGGAGCTCGGAACAGGCGCCATCTTTCACCCACTCATGAACATTGGTCTGGGACGGCTAAGGTAGGGGAATATCGTCTAGTCCATGACCAGCATCAGCATCACAACGCCCCAACACTTGATAGAACATGAACCCTTTGCTAGGGAGAGATACAACAGCTGTCCATCCTTCAATGTTGTCTTGATATTACACACGCTTTTATGCTTACAGTACTTGTGTACTGTGTACTTATGTATGTTCATATACTGGATGTGGCACCAGCAGGAACGTAACACCTACTTGGAAGTATGAATTCAGTAGATGGGATGAAACTAAAGTCGACCCAGATGGGACTCGAACCCACAATCCCCAGCTCCGGAGGCTGGTGCCTTATCCATTAGGCCTGGTTCTGCCATACGCTGCTGGTTCTGCCATACGCTGTCAGTCATTCTAGCCCACCACACCGCCAGCCTGCCGGTCTGACCAGCTGATCTCTCCCTCTCTACTGGTGATCAAACTCATGATCTCCTGCTTCCCAAGCCGAGGCTCAACCTGGATGTGGAGGTAGAGGACCCTCTGGAAGGGCCTGGTCAAAGCCCCTGATTGTGGGGGTAAAGGACCCTCTTGGCCCGGCCTGGTCAAAGTTGCTGATTGTGAGGATAGCTGCCTTCTTCAGGGTTTCAGTCGTTCGATCATCTTGATGCCGAAATGTTGTTCCCAGCATGATTTTAACCTACGAACTGAACCACACAGAGTTATTGGGCTCAAAGCCACAATCCACACAGACAGCAACACAGGACCAATTCCAAATTAAACACAACTAATACCCACCTTGTCCATTAGGCCACTCTGTCTTCTCTGTATGGACATGCTGGCTTTGAGCCCAATGACTCTGTGCGGTTCAGTTCGTAGGTCACCTCAGCCCACCAGGTTGTACCTGAGACTCTCTCACACGACACAACCGCTGACATGCAGATTCCTCTCCTATCATGAACATGTGTCTGGGAGCAAAGGCAGGGTAACTCCAAAGGAGGAATTATGAATTGAGCCACACATAATGATTCGGAAATTAAACACGACCCAGGTGGGACTCGAACCCACAATCCCCAGCTCCGGAGGCTGGTGCCTTGTCCATTAGGCCACTGGGTCACTGTGATAGCACCTCATTTAGCTTCTATCCAAAGCGACTCACAATAAATACATTGCACCTCCCTTTCTTCTGCTACTCTGGTGGGTCTCTCTATGTCTGAAAGTATAGTATAGTATAGTATATGCTGTATAACTGATGCTTTTATTCTTACAGTACTTATGTACTTACAGAACAGTGAGTGTAAGTTACCCCAATGCCCCAAAGCTGTCTGGTGGGACATTGAGCCCTTTGCTTGTTTCCATGTTTATACCTGATTCAGCTGAGAGAGAGATTTGAACAGTCACTACTAGTGGGAACTGAACCCATGACACTAAGTATGTGTCAACAAAGGACCAAATTAAATTCAACCCAGATGGGACTTTTCAGTAACAAACATGTTTACTGAACATGAAACATTTGCTAGTAATATATCTGCACATATCACTTTGGCCTAGGAACCCATGACACTAAGCATCGACCAAGATGGGACTCGAACCCACAATCCCCAGCTCTGGAGGCTGGTGCCTTATCCATTAGGCCACTACTGGGGACCTCCACCTCCACCACCTGTACCTGTTTCAATAACACTTACAGAGGAAGGCTCTAGTTCTCGATGTTTAATCAATCAGAGTGTATTTGTGCACCTCAAAAACAACGATACAACGTGCTTTACAGGAACAATAAAGTTACCTAGAAGCCTTTGACTGTGAGTTGATTGACAGTCTCTGTGAGGCGAGGGGGTGGGGGATTGTTGTTTGCCAGACTGCAATAAGCCAGAGGGCCACAGAGACGTCCCAGACACAATTACCCCAGGACAGCCCCCCCCCCCCCCCCCACACACACACACACGCATACACACACACACACACGCACACACAACCCCATCCCCCCCTCATCCCTCTGCTAATCAGCCACTTCAAAATTAATCCCATATTCCCTTCTGCATTATCCAATCTGTTTGTGTTTATGTGGCTCAGACTGTGGGATACTTAAATAAGACTCTCCAACAGCCTCAGGTCACCTGATGCCCTCCTCAGAGAATAGCCAATCACAGCCTTGCGCTCCCCAAAGGCTAGATACAGGAATCAGAACCGCTGCACATACAAGCATTGAGTTACCAAGATGAAAGGTAGAATACAATACACATAACGTTACTGCTAGGAGGAAGGCTGGAATACAATATATACAACTGTCTGCAGCACGTAACAGGCGGTTTTTCTGTGTGTGTGTGTGTGTGTGTGTGTGTGTATATATGAGTGTGTGTCTGTGAGTGTGAGACTCAGAGAGAGAGAGAGTGTGTGTGTGTGTGTGTGTGTGTGTGTGTGTGTGTGTGTGTGTGTGTGTGTGTGAGAGAGAGAGAGAGTGCGTGAGTGTGTGTGTGTGTCTCTCACAGTGTCACAAGCATTGTGTTACAGAGAAGATTCATCAAGCCTAACCAGCAGTGGCAGTGTAGTTAGTGAGTGTCCTGGAGCAGCCAATCAGCCGAGGTCAGAGGGGAAGCATGGCCCGTCTGTGAGGTCAGTGATAGGGGCGGGGCTCTGTGACAACCACTGATTACTCAGGCCAATCGGCTTAATGTATTTGTAGCCGACTTCCTCAAAAAAACACGTCGTTTCAAAATCAGAGTTGTCTTTTTGATGTTTGAGTGGGCCTGTCTGCTGTTCTAGCTAGTTCTCTGTAGTATACTGTGTGTGTGTGTGTGTGTGTGTGTGTGTGTGTGTGTGTGTGTGTGTGTGTGTGTGTGTGTGTGTGTGTGTGTATGTGTAACAGTGTGTCATGGCAGTGCTCTCCTCAGGAAGGCGTCTCCCTCACCTCTCTAAACGTGACCAGACACACAGGACACCCAATCAGACGGACAGATACAGAACGCTGTGTCTATCAGAGCACTGTGTCTATCCTGTCTGTCTATCACACACACACACACACACACACACACACACACACACAGACATACACACATACACACAGACACACACACACACACATTATCTCTATCTATCACACACACATACACACACACACACACACACACACACACACACACACACTGTCTCTGTCTATCACACACACACACACACATATACACACACTGTCTCTGTCTATCTCACACACACACACACACACACACACGCGCACACACGGTCTCTGTCTATCACACACACACACACACACACACACACACACACACACTCCCGCTCCCACTGTCTCTGTCTATTACACACAGGTGGAGCCTGGTCAGAGCAGCTGTCATGTTGGCTGCTCATCATGGTCCCTGCTAGTCTGCACAGGGGTGGAGGATATCAGAGGAAGCAGCGGAGAGAGGGCCTCGGTATTGTCACAGCAGCCAGCGCGTGTGTGTGTGTGTGCGTGTGTGTGTTTGGGATCCGACCTTCTCACGTCCCCCTCTGCTGTTCTCTCTCACTCGTTTATCTGACCATCCGTCCATCTCTGTCATCTCTGTCCCGTGGGCTCAGGCTTGCGGCCGCTGTGCTCTCCAGCCATCCACGATGAGTGTTTCAGGGGTTAGATGAGCTGGCGGAAGGCCTGCAGAGACCACTAAAACACCTGTGGTGTGAGAACAGAGAGGGATCTCCTCAAACTGTGTTCCTATCTTCTCCACCGTGCCGCGTCCCTCTGTCTGTCTGTCTGACTGCTGTGTCCCTCTGTCTGTCTGACTGCTGTGTCCCTCTGTCTGTCTGTCTGTCTGTCTGCTGTGTCCCTCTGTCTGTCTGTCTGCTGTATCCCTCTGTCTCTCTGTCTGTCTGCTGTGTCCCTCTGTCTGTCTGTCTGTCTGTCTGTCTGCTGTGTTCCTCTGTCTATCTGTCTGTCTGTCTGCTGTGTCCCTCTGTCTGTCTGTCTGCTGTATCCCTCTGTCTCTCTGTCTGTCTGCTGTGTCCCTCTGTCTGTCTGTCTGTCTGTCTGTCTGCTGTGTCTCTCTGTCTATCTGTCTGTCTGCTGTGTCCCTCTGTCTGCTGTGTCCCTCTGTCTGTCTGTCTGTCTGTCTGCTGTATCCCTCTGTCTGTCTGTCTGCTGCATCCCTTTGTCTGTCTGTCTGTCTGCTGTGTCCCTCTGTCTGTCTGTCTGTCTGTCTGCCTGTCTGTCTGCTGTGTCCCTCTGTCCCTCTGTCTGTCTGTCTGTCTGTCTGTCTGTCTGTCTGTCTGTCTGCTGTGTCCCTCTGTCTGTCTGTCTGTCTGTCTGTCTGTCTGTCTGTCTGTCTGTCTGTCTCTTTGTCTGCTGTGTCTCTCTCTCTGTCTGTCTGCTGTATCCCTTTGTCTGTCTGTCTGTCTGTCTGTCTGTCTGTCTGTCTGTCTGTCTGTCTGTCTGCTGTGTCCCTCTATCTGTCTGTCTGTCTGTCTGTATGTCTGCCTGCCTGCTGTGTCCCTCTGTCTGTCTGTCTGCTGTGTCCCTCTGTCTGTCTGTCTGTCTGTCTGTCTGTCTGTCTGTCTGTCTGCTGTGTCCCTCTGTCTGTCTGTCTGTCTGTCTGTCTGTCTGTCTGTCTGCCTGTCTGCTGTGTCCCTCTGTCTGTCTGTCTGTCTGCTGTGTCCCTCTATCTGTCTGTCTGTCTGTCTGCTGTGCCCCTCTGTCTATCTGTATAGTTCTGATTCTCTATGGACATACATAGTGCATATTCATCATACTGTATATATCCCACTGTATAATAGATACATATTCACCATAGACAGTATATACACAGTTTAGTACATACACCGTCTCACTGAAGTCTGCCCTTGTTCACTGTGGTAGAAACTCCCTTGACTGCAGGTTCATCACGTACCAACGCCTTCAAGTCTGAGGAACAGAACAAGTGTACACTTCTGGAAGAACGGTAGGGACCTGGAACATACTCCTGGTATGACCTCACTCTGTGAGTACAGCGCCTCCCCCCCTCCACCCCTCCACTCCTCTACCCCCTCCCTCAATCCCCTGTTCCCTCCATCCCTCCATTTCACTCCCCTAGCCCTCCCATCACTCACCCCTCCATCCCTCCTCCCCTCCACCCTTCCTCTCCAGCCCAGTGGGTCTGTGAGTCATCGCTCCATCCCTCCGTCCCTCCATCCCTCCGTCCCTCCATCCCTCCATCCCTGGTGGTGACGTCATACTTCATTAGGCTGAGAAAGGAACAGTATTAAGCTGGAGTCAACATGAAACCAGACAGCTGGCTACACAGAGGCCTGGGTGGTCAATCCGCCCATACATAGGCATGGAACTACAGTATACACACACACACACACACACACGGCACACACATGCACATGCACATACACATTCTCATGCACACATACACACGCAGGCGTGCACACACGCACACACACACACACATATACTCACACATACTCATGCACACACACACACAGGCGTGCACACACACGCACACACATGCACACACTCATGCACACACACACACACCCACACACACACACACACACACGGTGGTAGGGCAGTCACCTGCACGTTGCTTTAACAGAGACTCAGTATACACAGACACATACGCACGCTCACACACACACACACACACACACACACACACACACACATACTCATGCACACACACACACACACACACACACACACACGGTAGTAGGGCAGTCACCTGCACGTTGCCTTAAGAGACTTAGTAACAGAAAAGAGTTAGTTTGGTCGTTTGGCTCTGAGTGTCAGTGTTGACAGGGAGGAGAGAGGGATTGATGTGACGGACAGCAGGGAGAGGGATGGAGGGAGGGAGGGACGGAGGGAGGGAGGGATGGAGGGACGGAGGGAGGGATGGAGGGATGAGACAGGAAATGAGACAGGAAATGAAAGACTTTCTCTAGTTTCTCGCTGACCTCATCAGTGCGATCATGGATTTTATGAGCTCTCTACACCCACACATCATTTAACAGGCCACACACACACACACACACACACACACACACACACACACACACACACACACACACACACACACACTACAGAACTGAGAACAGAGTGATGGGTGTTCACAGAGAGAATGAGCTAGAATCCTCTGCTGGGCCTCAGGAATCTGATCTGTGGTCAGAACGGACCTCCATGTTAGGAGATCTGATGGATCTGACTAAACAAAGAGATACAGACTCATCATATCTACATATCCCACAGTATAGAACATATATATTCACCTTATCTATCACAATATAGTACATCATATTCACCATATATATACTACAATATAGTACATATATATTCACCATGTACACCATGTACTGGTTCCTCATTTGTCCCCATAGGGGAACCCTTTGAAGAACCCTTCTGGGTTCCACGTAGAACCCTTTTCACAGAAGGTTCTAAATGAAGAACCCTTTTAGAACCATTTTTAGAACCAGTGTACATGTCTCACTATGGTACATATACAGTATATTCACCATATATCCCACAGTATAGTACATGCAGCTCATCCACATTCAGACAGGCGTGTTCTAGAACATTCACACACACACACACACACACACACACACACACACACACACACACACACACACACACACACGTTCTCTAACACGCTTGTCTCCATCGCGATGCCTCAGGGTGGTGCCGTTCCTCCTCCTCCTCATCAGCAGAGCTTCCAAAGGTTCCACGTCCCCAAACAAGGGGGAAGATTAACTGTGGCGCGCAAGCCTCTGATTAGCAGAGCTTCCTTTGGGGGAACCAGTTTAGTATATAGCCCCCCCCCCTACCACACTCCCCCCCCCCCTACTCCCCCTCTCCCACTCCCCCCCCCCCCCCTACTCCCCCCTCTCTCCTCTCAGAGGCGCTCAGAGCTGAAATTCATTACCCTGCGCACCGGCGGCCATTACTATAACTACGTTACCCAGCCTGCACGGCAGCCACATCCCCTCCAGCCACACGGCAGCCCCAACGCTCATCTCCAATAAGTGGATAATGTCTTTTGACTGATTATGAGGGGGGGGGGGGGGGGCAGGGGGGGGGGAGATAGCTGCCCCTCCAGCAGTGAGCTCTCCCTGGGTAAATATTTTCACAGCAGCCCAGGTGTTCCATGCTCCAGACAGAGAGAGAGAGAGAGAGGGATAGGGGGGAGGACAGGGAGGAGGACGGGGGGGGGGGGGGGGAGTGGGGGGGGGCAGTGGAAGAGATAGGGAAAAGAGAGTGGGTAGAGGGAGAGGGGGAGGAAGGACAGGGGCAGAAAGAGGGGTAACAGAGAGAGATGGTGGGTCGAGAGAGAGAGGGGGGGGGGGGGGGGGGGGCAGAGAGGGGGGGGCACTCTTGCCTTCCAGGCTGCTTAGATTAGAATGGGCAGTGTAGATGTGTAATGTATATCTTGTTGTGTTTAGCTGTGCAGATGTTAGCTCACCTCAGCATGAGAGGATACACACATACACACAAACACACACACACACACACACACACACACAGCTTTCTTTCTCTTTCTCTTTCTCACACACACACACACACACACACACACACACACACACACAACACACAGCTCACACACACACACACACACACACACACACACACACACACACACACACATACACACACCTCCAGCTCTGCTACACAGTGAGATCCGTTTAGGGACATGCCAGGCCTCTTCCTGTTCCCGGGTCGCGACCGCAGTTGGTGGCTGATGTTGATTGACAGGTGAGTGTTTTGGTAAGCCCGCCCCTCCCGGGCCCCCTGGTATAGACCAGGGCTTTATCTACAGTTCTCACACACACATATTCATCTCATATCCGTGTGTGTGTGTGTCTGTGTGTGTGTGTGTGTGTGTGTGTGTGTGTGTGTGTGTGTTATCTTCAGGCAGCTCTCAGGACGCCTGCCAGTTCTCACACACAGATCCATATCATATCCATATCTCATGTTCATCCCACTGGGATCACAGCCGGAGCGCGCGCACACACACACACACACATACACACACACACACACACACACACACAGTGTGAACTGGGAGCAGCGCTGGGGCGCAGGGAGGAAGGAAAGAGGGGGTTTAAAGGGAAATCAGCCTTAATACACTGGGAAACATTCTTCTGACTGACAGTGTGTGTGTGTGTGTGTGTGTGTGTGTGTGTGTGTGTGTGTGTGTGTGTGTGTGTGTGTGTGTGTGTGCGTGCGTGTGCGAGCGTGCTTGTCTGTGTGTGTGTGTGTGTGTGTGTGTGTGTGTGTGTAGGGGTGAACAGTGCACATCTATGTCAGTCATCTATGTGCCGCTACATGAGGCCTTTGGTGTGTGTATGTGTGTGTGTGTGTGTGTGTGTGTGTGTGTGTGTGTGTGTGTGTGTGAGTGTGAGTGTGAGTGTGTGTGTGTGTGTGTGTGTGTGTGAGTGTGAGTGTGTGTGTGTGTGTGTGTGTGTGTGTGTGTGTGTGTGTGTGTGTGTGCTGTGGTTAGTATTAATTCAGTAGGCTGTAAGTCAGAGACAATGAGGTGTAATAGCATGTTATCACTGTCAGCCTGGCTCATCCCAGTGAGGCTGATTTACAGTAGGAACAGTACTGTTGGCTGGCCTGCACTGTACTGGCAGACACACACACACACACACACACACACACACACAGACAGGCTCACACACACACACAGATAGCCTCACACACACACACACACAAACACACACATAGACAGGCTCACACACACACAAACACACGCTTACACACAGACAGGCACACACACACACACACACACACACACACACACACACACACAGCTAGTCTGGAGACTGGGGTGTATATTTACTACCTACTACAGTATATCACAGTGAACATTCCCTCTCAGCAACAACAGTGTTGTTGGCGATCAAACACAGTTACTCTATCGTGACTAAATATATAGTTTAATTTGCCTTGTAATGTTGACATATTGATTGTGGCGCCGCCAAGTTCACAGCGTGGCACAGCGCCACCCTTCCATTCTTTGGAAAGAAACCCTGAGGCGATAAAGAAAAGCCGCCATTGTTTCCGTATTCAAACAGTTGCCTGGCCGGGACGTCGTAACCAATAAAGATCCCTCCAGGGGAGGAGACTCAGGTGGTGACCCCCTCTGTGATACCCCCCCCCCCCCCCCCCCCAGCCCTGGCCCCGGCCCGTGCTCTAGCTGTTAGCAGTTAGCTGTTAGCGAGGGAGGGCAGAGGAAGGAAGAGGGGCCGTGTATTTAAGTGGAGTACCTCGGGGCCCGCCGGCTACCCTGACAGCTAATGATGATCTATTCTTCCTGACGTGGAGTAGCTCAGGAAGAGGGAGAGGGCCCCGGCTGTCATCGCGAGCAGCCCGGCTTAGCATAGGCTCCTCCATTAGCCCTGCTAGTGTTAGCACAGCTGCTAGCTAACGTCTCCATAGAGCCTACAGGCTAAGCATGCTAGCGTAAGAGCTTTAAGTACGCAGGTTTAGCTTCTTTTTTCTTTCTTTCTTCCTCCCTTTTCTTTCTTCTCTCTTTCTTTGCTTGCCAGAGAGCAACGAGAGACAGAGAGAGAGAGAGAGAGAGAGATGTAAACGGTGGTGGAGAAAGAACGGCGGTTGTATAAAGAAGCTGTACTCTGGTTGTTTCGTACTGTACGATGAGAAGGAGCCAGAGTGTTGCAATGCCTCTGCTAATGCTGACGCGAGCCAAACACAACACTGTTCTGTATCAGAGCTCAGCACCGTGACAGGCTCAAACACTGCAGCGCTGCAGCCGTCTGTCTCTGGGGACACGTTTCCACAGAAGAGGAGAGAAATAGGCCTGTTGGAAGACCAGGACACCTACAGCAGGGTCCAGTGTGTTCCTGCTACATCGTCAAATCAAACCCCTCTATCATTCCCCTCTGCCTGCTTAACCGCTCCTGTAGAGCTGAGAGGGTTGGAGTGGTATAAACAAAGATGTCTAGAACTCCACCTAGCCACTCGTGCTAACACCTAGCCTGGTCTTGTCAGATCTACAAGGGTGGCTAGGCTCTGCTCACTGTTACGCGATACAACATCACCGCCAAGTCGACCCCCCTCGCCCACCTGAACAAGAGGGTGTCTGTTACTCTGAAGAGAGAGCGTTTAAACATTACGTTTCACTACGCCCGGTTGCTTTAGAACCCTGATTAT
>NC_139660.1:21828256-21835756 GCF_951799395.1 Argentina silus | reverse complement strand
CATGTCATGTCCATGCAGAAACTTGGCATGAAGCACGACTGCAAAGTCACGTCTTCTGTGAGTCTATTCCCCACCTCTCTCTCTCTCCCTCCCCCCTTCTCTCCCTCCCCCTTTCTCTCTCTCTATCTCTCCCTCTCTCTCTCTCTCTTTCTCTCTCCCTCCCTCTCTCTCTCTCTCCCTCCCCCCTTCTCTCCCTCCCCCTTTCTCTCTCTCTCCCTTTCTCTTTCTCCCTCTACCTCTCTCTCTATCTCTCTCCCTCTCTCTCTCTCTCTCGCTCTCTCTCCTCCCTCCCTCCCTCTCTCCCTCTCTCCATCCCTCCTACCAGCTGCTCCTGGCCCTCACCACCCTGGTGTGTGTGTTTAAGAGGTGGATTTCACCACCAGTCATATTATTGTCCTGGTCACATTACCAGTCAGTTCCCCCTCTGCTCCGTGCCGGTCCAGCAGGGTAACCCTAGACAGTCACACACGGTGTTGATTTCTCATGTTTATTTTCACAAGAGAATATCTTCCTCCTCCCCTCCTTCCCTCTCTTCATCCCTCCATTGTCTGAGTGAGAGGAAGAGAGGAGAGCAGAAATCCCTAAACATGAGACAGAGAGACAGAGAGAGAAGGGGGGGTGGGGGTGGGGGGGGTAGAGAGAGAAAGAGAGAGGGGGGGGGTGGGAGAGAGAGCTAAAGAGAGAGAGAGAGCGAGAGAGAGAGAGAGAGAGAGAGAGAGAGAGAGAGAGAGAAAGTAAGAGAGAGAAAGAGAGAGAAAGTAAGAGAGAGAAAGTAAGAGAGAGAGAGAGATTGAGAGAGAGAGACAGAGAGAGAGAGAGAGAGAGACCAGGGTCAGATTCTTAGGGGGGGGGATTCCATTACTAGAGACCTAATACTGTGGCTTTCCCCTGGACCTGCCACACAGTAGCCATGATTAATGAACGCCGGTGTTAGCCTAGCAAACGACAAAACCTTTTAATAACTTAGTTTAATACATGGATTTAATGGTGTGATTGTGAGGTGTTGGTGAATGATACACTGTGTGGAGGTATTGTTCATGAGGCTTGGTGAAAGGTTGATGGATGATAGCACGAATAGAGACAGTACAGGACATGGTACTTGTGAGCCTCGATACAGAATAGAAAGTGTTTTATGAAATGTGTCTGATTAGTGGTCTCTTAGTTGACTGGTTTTTCTTTCTTTTTCGTGAAAGGAATGAGCCCTTGTCGTCTGTTCAGACGTTAAAAAGCTGTGTGTGTGTGTGTGTGTGTGTGTGTGTGTGTGTGTGTGTGTGTGTGTGTGTGTGTGTGTGTGTGTATGTGTGTGTATGTGTGTGTATATATGTGTGCGTGCATGCGTGTGTGTGTGTGTGTGTGTGTGTGTGTGTGTATATATATAATAAATGAAGTGCTGAGTGTATCTCTCTCCAGGGTCTCCCTAATAGGGTTCTAGTGTGAACGTTTAGACCTTGTGGTCCGACACAGACACCCCAGTCTGCCTGGCCCCCCAGCCCCAGCCCCAGCTGACATTCCTCTTCTCCCAAAGAGGGAGGCATTAGCAGGGCCTGTACTTCCACCCGCTCCCCAGGCTCAGAGTAGGCCTCCTCTCACTTAGCACCTCCCTGCCCCAGACCCGGCTCAGTCTACCTCCTCAGAAACCCTCAACACAACCAGGGGCTTTGACCAGGCCTGCCCAGTGGGTGCTTTATCCCCACAACCAAGGCCTTTGAGAGGGAGAGGGAGGTGGTGTGGAGGACTAAGATGACTGACAGCAGAGGAGGTAGAGACCCATTGGCCGAATGGGATAAAGCGCCAGTCTCCAGAGCTGGGGATTGTGGGAGCAAGTCCCACCTGGGTCGTACTTCATTTGGGATTGGTCCTCTGTTGCTGTCTGTGTGGATTGTGGCTTTGAGCCCAATGACTCGGTGTGGCTCAGTTCGTAGAGTTGTAGGTTCAAAACCTGTTGGGCATCAGTATCAGAGGGTACTTTACCCCCACAATCAGGGGCTTAGACCAGGCTGGCCCAGGGGGTCATTACCTCCGCAACCAGGCTGAGCCTTGGCTTGGGAAGCAGGAGATCTTGAGTTTGATGACCGGGAGAGGGCGAGCAGGTGGGCTGTGTGGTGGGCGGAGATGTCTGAATTTCATCCCTTGTCACTCAATTCATACTGCATGCTTACTTTCAGATATGTGTTACATTCCTGCTGGTGCCCCATCCAGTATATGAACATATGTTTGCACTGACTGTAAAAATCTATTGAATAATTGCCAGACATGAATGTGAATGAATTCTATGTAATATCAAGATAACGTGTGATGTGGGGAGTTGGGAGAAGAGTTGACCCAGAGTTGACCCAGTGGCCTAATGGTTGTCCATCTTTCAATGTCTTAACTTGGGTGGTAGGTAGGTAGGTAGGTAGGTTGGGAAGTAGCTAGGTAGGTAAGTCACTAGGTAGCTGGGTAGCTAGGTATGTTGCTAGGGAGGTAGGTTGGTAGGGAAGGAGGGAGAGAAGGAGGGAGGTAGATAGGTAGGTGGTGTGGTAGGCTAAGATGCCTGAAAGAATCTGTAGTGACCCAGCGGCCCAGAGATGGGGCTTTTATCCCCACAACCAGGCTGAGCCTCAGCTTGGGGAGCAGGAGATCATGGGTTTGATCAACAGTAGAGAAGCAGAGGCAGACAGAGAGGGAGGTGGGGTGCTGGACCAAGATGACTGACAGCATATGAGGTTACCAGTAGCGACCCAGTGGATAAGGATAAGGCACCAGCTTCCGCAGCTGGGGATTGTGGGTTCGAGTCCCACCTGGGTCGATGCTTGTAATGTCATGGGTAACTTCCTTTCACCAAACCTCATGAATGATATCTAAACATCATTCACCAACAGTACTACTAGCAAAGGTTTCATGTTCAGTGAACATGTGGTTAAGGTTAAGGTGACTGATAGCAGCATGTCAGTACACAAAAGTCCCATCTGAGTTGAATTTAATTTGGAATTGATCATGTGTTGCTCACCTACTAGAGCAGGCGGACTAGGAGTGACCGCAGCTGAACCTGGTGCAAGGCTCAAAGTCCCACCAGATGTCTGAGCCTTAGCTTGGGGAGCAGGAGATCATGAGTTTGATTCCCAGTAGAGAAGCAGCAGTTCCACCTGGGTTGAATTTAAGTTCCAAATCATCCTCTGTGGCTCAGTTCATACTGCATGCTTACTTTTATTTATATATATATATATATATATATATGTATATATATATACATTCATGCCAGACATGAATGTAATATCAAGAGAATATTGAAGGATGTACAACTGTTGTATCAGTTACTAGCAAAGGGTTCATGTTGAATAAACTTGACCAAAGTCCTGCCAGGCAGTATTGGAGCAGTGTCAGGCTACTGCTGGTCATACATTACAGGATATGTGAGCTGTAGCCTTCCCAGACAATGTTCATGATCGGGGAGAAACCTGCATGTCAGCGATTGCTGCTTGACAGCTCTTCCGAGCTCCCGCGCCTGGCGTCTGATTGGCATCTAATTATTTTCTGCCATGTCAGACATTTTGGTCTTGACTGAAGCACCGGTGTTAGATCGTCTTCCGGAGACACAGAGAAGCTGACAACAGGAAGGACCCAGTGG
The DNA here is from genome assembly GCF_951799395.1 of Argentina silus. NCBI lineage: Eukaryota > Metazoa > Chordata > Actinopteri > Argentiniformes > Argentinidae > Argentina > Argentina silus. The sequence continues at coordinate 21,832,149 of NC_139660.1, read as the reverse complement.
CCTAATGGATAAGGCACCAGCCTCCGGAGCTGGGGATTGTGGGTTCGAGTCCCACCTGGGTCGTATTTAATTTGGAGTTAATTCTGTGTTGTTCAGATGCAAGACTTTAAACACATGCCAGATCTCTCTCTCTCGGTTGAATCAGGTACAAGCAAAGGACTGAAGTCCTGCCAGACACACTCACCATACTTTAAGTCCCTTTGTCCATACTTTAAGTCCCTTTGCATGAAAGCGTCAGCTACATGGCATACACTATAGTTACAGACACAGAGAGACCCACCAGTGTCGCAGAAGAGAAGGAGGTGTAATGTACTTATTGTAAGTGTCTTTGGATGCACTAGTGACCCAGGGGCCAAATGGATAGGACGTCAGCTTCCGGAGTTGGGCGTTGTGGGTTGGAGTCCCATCTGGGTCGACTTTAATTTCATCCTGTATGACTAAATTCATACTGCATGCTTACTTTCAGTAATATGTTTGACTGTAAAAATGTGTTGAATAATTGCCAGACATGAATGTAATATCAAGAGAACATTGAACGATGGACAACTGTTGTATCAGTTACTAGCAAAGGGTTCATGGTCAATACACTTGACCACAGTCCTGCCGGGCAGTGTCAGGCTACTGCTGGTCATACACTACATGACATGACCCTGCCTTAGTCGTCCCAGACACATGTTCATGATGGGGGAGAAACCTGCAGGTCAGTGGTCGCATAGTGTGAGCGGATGAAAGACACTGGACGGCTGTTCCAAGCTTCCAACGCGTCTGGCGTCTACATTTGCGGTCCTGTAAGTCACTTTGGCATATACTATACATCAAATGGCGTATGCTATACTTTCAGACACAGAGAGACCCACCAGGGTAGCAGAAGAGAGGGAGACTGTGATATGATGAGGGGGAGGTGGTGTCAGAGGCCGATGAGTTGACCCAGTGGCCTAGTAGATAAGGCATCAGGCTCCGAAGCCAGGCATTTTAGGTTCGTGGCCCACCTAGGTCGATTTTAATTGGTCACATGCAGATTTTGTGTCGCTCACATGCAGATTTTTGGAGCAGCATTTCGGCAGCCAGCTGATCGATCGATTGAAACTCTGAAGACGGCAGCTTGCTGCTGAAACGTTGGTCCAATAAATAATTTGAATCAGAGCAACGTTGTGCACTTCTCTCTGTCACCTGCCAGTCTTCACCTCACCAAACGATTTGCTTGTACCAGTTCAGTCATGTACAAGCAAAAAGCTGAAAGTCCTCCCAGACACACTCACTCTACCGTTAGTCCCTTTGGATAAAAGCCTCAGTTACGTGATGTATGCTGTGAATTGACCCAGTGGCCTAATGGATAAGGTATCAGCCTCCGGAGCTGGGGATTGTGGGTTCGAGTCCCACCTGGGTCGTCTTTAATTTGGAACTCTTCCTGTGTTGCACAGATGTTAGAGTTCCTGCTAGCAATGCTCAGTGTCATGGGTTCAATTCCTACTAGGACTCAATGTTTAAACATATCCCACGTCTCTCTCTCAGTTGATTCAGGTACAAGCAAAGGGCTCTTGAATTCCTGCCAGACAGCATTGGGGAATTGTGACGTTCACTCACTGTACTGTTAGTCCCTCTGGATATAAGCATCAGCTAAATATACAAGAGACCGGTTTCACAGACAAGGCTTAAGCCTAGTCTTAGACTAAAAAGCATCCTCAGTGGCAATTTGCCATTGAAAGTGTGAATTAGTCCAATTAGGCTTAAGCCTAGTCCTAGACTAAAAAGCATCCTCAGTGGCAATTTGCCATTGAAAGTGTGAATTAGTCCAGGACTAGGCTTAAGCCTTGTCTGTGAAACTGGTCCTATATGAGTAGAGTTGACCCAGTGGCCTAAAGGATAAGGGGTCAGTTCTCTGAAGCTGGGTATTGTGGGTTTGAGTCCCAGCTGTGTCACATTTAATTTCCAATTGCTTTTCTGTGACTTTATGGATACAACATGGCACTAGGAACGTTTACTGTGAAGTATGGTCTGTGGGAATTGTGGCTGTGAGTCCTTCCAAGGCAATATAGATAGCCCAATGACTCTGTGTGTAGCTTAGTTCGTAGAGTCACAGGGTCAAATCATATTGGGAACGACATTTCGGCAGCAAGCAGGTTGGTTCAATAAATAATTAGCATTGGAGCAAGAGTGTGCATCTCTTTCTTTCTTTTAAGTTTCACCTGCCACCCTGCACCTCCTAAACTAGGGTGTGCATTTTTTGTTTTTTTTAACATCAAATCATGTTGGGACCTTCTACAAGAACTATATTGCACAGACTTACAAGTAAGTTGATTTGGCTAAAAGGCATGTATCATCAAATGACCTATCTTAGATGGGTCATATTTAATTTGAAATTCATGCTAGAGTAGGCTCTAGCAATGCTTAGTGTCATGGGTTCGAATCCCACTCAGATAAACTGTAGTGACCTAATGGATGAGGCACCAGGCTCCGGAGGTGGGGATTGTGGGTTCGAGCCCACCTGGGGCAAATTTTAATTTGGAAATGGTCCTGTTTTTCTCACATGCTCGAGCAGGTGCTAGTGATGATTAGTGTCATGGGTTCAATTCCCACTACGACGCAATGTTTAAACTTATGCCACATCTCTCTCTCTCAGTTCAATCAGATACAAGCAAAGGGCTCAAAGTCCTCCCAGACACTAAGTGCCCTAATGTATAAGGCATCAGCCTCCGCAACTGTGTTCGAGTCCCACCTGGGACGAATTTAAGTTTGGCACAGTTTGCGCTGCATGTCAGATATATATTAAATCCCCCTGGTGCCACATCCAGTATATGAACATATGTTTGCACTGACTGTAAACATGTGTTGAATAATTGCCAGACATGAATGTAATATCAAGAGAACATTGAAGGATGTACAACTGTTGTATCAGTTACTAGCAAAGGGTTCATGGTCAATAAACTTGACCAAAATCCTGCCAGGCAGTATTGGGGCATGGTGAGGCTAATGCCAGTCATGCACTACACAATGTTACCCTGTCTTAGCCATCCCAGACACATGTTCATGATCGGGGGGGGAGACATGTTCATGTCAGCAGCCACGTAGTGTCAGTGGGTGAAAGATGCTCAGAGAACGGCTGTTCCGAGCTCACAATGTGTCTGATTATTTTCTGGCATGTCAGACATTTTGGTCTTGACTGAAGCCCCAGTCTTACATTATCTTCCAGACACAGAGGAGCCCCTCTGAGGAGCAGACCCAGTGGCCTAATGGATAAGGCATCAGCCTCCGAAGCTGGGGATTGTGGGTTCGAGTCCCACCTGGGTTGAAGTTTAATTAGAATTGGTTGTTCACATGCCACTTTAATTACCTGTGACTCCTTAGTTGACAGTGTGAATCCCTCCGAGTCAATATCTAGGTAGCCCAATGGCTCAGTTTGCAGAGTCATAAATCTAAATCATGTTGGGAGCAGCATTTCAACAGCAGGCTGATTGAATGATTAACCCTAAGAGGGCAGCTTGCTGCTGAAACATTGGTCCACCAAGTAGTTAGCAAGACTCTGCTGCTCTCTTTCACCTGCACCTCACCAAACTATTGTGTGCATTTTCCTTTTTTTTTTTTTTTTTTTTTTTTTTTACATCAAATCATGTTGGGACCTTCTACAAGAAGTATATTGCTACTTACAGGTAGGTTGCTTTGACTAAAAGGCATGTATCATCAACTTACCTATCAGCAGATACATGTATGTCATTGACTCCCGTCAGGGACTTAACCCTAAAGCATACCTAAAGCATAGATACAACTGTCTCCAGCAAATGACCCAGTGGCCTAATGGATAAGGCACCAGCCTCCGGAGCTGGGGATTGTGGGTTCGAGTCCCACCTGGGTCGAAGTTTAATTAGAATTGCTTGTTCATATGCTAGAATCAAGTA